>NC_056628.2:54425928-54725928 GCF_002870075.4 Lactuca sativa | reverse complement strand
CATTCTTAAACAAAAACCAACACATCTACACTTCAATTTTGATCACATTATGACACATTATCTCTCTGTCAGGAAAGGGAGCGACAGTTTGAGATTGATATTAGACGCACACAAGGTTATGAAGTGAAAAGAATGTCAGAAGATGGGAATTGTCTGTTTCGTGCTGTTGCAGATCAAGTTTATGGTGATTCTGAAGCATACGATTTGGCTAGGCAAATGTGCATTGATTACATGGTATGTTAATCTTTATATCTCATTCAATCCAAACCCCACTTGAAAAAAATGTGTCATTTATGTTAAAAATATGGAAGTAACAACTATAACAATTTCTTTCTTGAATCTTGATTCAGGAACGCGAGAGAGACCACTTCTCACAGTTTATAACAGAGGGTTTCACTTCTTATTGCAAGAGAAAGAGAAGAGATAAAGTATGTAAATTTCAAGAATCTATCTTTATATACATCTTTTCTTGAATTATCTTTTCAGTAACTTTTATAATTTGTGTATCCAGGTCTATGGGAACAATGTAGAGATTCAAGCATTATCTGAAATGTACAATCGGCCTATTCATATCTACTCATATAGCACTGGTATATAACTATATATAATAGGGTCTTTACTCTCTACTTTTGTTCAATTGGCTTAAATATTTTTTTTTGATATATATAAATACAGAGCCTATAAATATATTCCATGGAAGCTATAACACAGATACACCTCCAATCCGGCTAAGTTACCATCATGGCAACCATTACAACTCTCTTGTTGATCCACGTAGGCTCACAATAGGTGCTGGCCTTGGGTTTAGCTGCCTGCAAGGGGTAAATAAGTCATTTCACCTTTATCTATATGTTTTTGGGTTATGTTGTTGTTGTTGGATATATTATATGTTTTGGGTTTTGATTATTTCAGACAAATGTTGATAAAGATCAAGTGAAAGCAGCAATCAAAGCTCAACAAGATCAACAGATTGATAATGTAAACTACTCTTTGATCATGTTTTGATGGTTTTTCAGATCATGATGTTCTAATTTTTGTAAAATATAAACAGGCTCTTATGGCAGAGGCGCGTTTCTGCTCAGATATGGAGTTGACTGAGAAGGAAATCGAGCATATGGTGATGGCTGCATCGAGGGCTGAATACATGGCAAATGATAAGTTCAAACAGCAACTTGGTCAAACAGAATCTTCTACGTCTGATGCTCAACCATCCTCTTCTGGAGGTAGTATTAGTAAGTAACTAATTCCTTTTTTTTTTTTTGCTTAATGAGCTTAATGGGTTAAGTACTTGATGTGAATCTTGACAAAAACGACTTAATAGGTTAAGCCAGATGAAACTTAATTTATCCAGACACTAATCATTTTCCTATTTGACCTTCTTTTTCCTCTCATGCTAATATATTGATGTAATATGATTTTTTGGTGTGTAAGGGTAAAATGGTCGTTTAGTCTCTCAACCAGACTGTTTATTCAGACAATATTAAGTCACTAATCGTTTCCTATTTGACATTCTTTTTCATCTCACGTTAATATTGATGCATATTATGGAATTAGTTTTTTCGAGTGTAAGGATAAAACGGTCATTTAGTCTCATTCAGACTGTTTATACAGACATTTCTTCAGATATTATTAAAGACACTAATTATTTTCTTATTTGACCTTCTCCCTCTCACGTTCATATTGATGAATATTATGGAATTTGTTTTCTGGAATTGAAGGGTAAAATGGTCATTTAGTCTCATTTAGATGGTTTATACAGACATTATTATCTATTAATTAAGACACTAATCATTTTCCTATTCACCCTTCTTTTTCCTCTCATCTTAAAATTGAGGAATATTATGTTAATTTGTTTTTTGGAATGTAAGGGTAAAATGGTCGCTTAGTCTCATTTAGACGGTTTATTCCGACATTATTATCTATTAAGACACTATTTGGCCTTCTTTTTCCTCATATCTTAAAATTGATGAGGATTATGTAATTTCTTTTTTGGAATTGAAGGGTAAAATGGTCCTTAAAGAACATATTTCTCCTTTTTTTTCTGTTATTCGACTCCTTTCAAATTGTAAAAAAAAAAAAAAAAAGTTGGACCATAAGGGTAAAATGGTCATTTACTCATTTGAAAAAAAAAAAGCAGGTGGGCCATCAGGGAGTGAGAGCAAAGGCGAAGGAACAGTGCTGTGTAATGGAATGCAGATGGTGCTGTCAATGGGGTTCAGTTATGTGCAGGCGATGGAGGCGTATAGTATATTTGGTGATGACGTGGATTCCATGGTTTGTTATCTTCTTGAAACTAGCAGCAGGCGTAAAGGGAAAGCAACTGAATAAAGATAAAAAAAAAGATTAAAGATATGGTGGATATCATTGGATTTGGAGTAGTAGTGGTGGTAAAAAGTAATAATAAATAATGGCTTCTTTGTATGTTGGATTGAATCTTAAAAACAGTATTAACGTCTTCTCTTGTCTTTTGTATATTTGTGTTTGATCTTACCCATGTGTTGATCGTTTTATGATAAAATCCGATCGAATAAAACACTTTAAATTGATGAGTTTCTTGATCTATGGAGTATGAATAATAATACTTGTCTAAACTGTTGTGAGTATACACATTTATTATTTTGAAAAAGAAATTCTTGACACAAGTTATTTGGTGTTGATTTAACATCTATTAGAAAATCCAACTAGTTTTTTCCAAAAGAAAAATCTGAAAGGTGAAATGTCTATTAAATCTCATTATAAACATCATCTATCATTAATTTATAATCATCAAGAAGTTAAATATGACACATCTGTAGATATCACAAAACACACTAAACTCTCTTTGTTTGAACACCAGACTAGGTAATATGTACGCTGTCAGTTTTTATAGAATTTATAATTGTATATACAGATGTTTTTATATAATGTACGCTGTCAGTTTTGGAGCCATGAAGAGAAAAAAATATGTTTTCCTATTATTTGTTGAGTAATTGTTAATTTATGTATTATATGAGAATAAATCATATTACTTCTATTGGCCTATTATAATTGTCTTCGGCTATTTTAACGAGACTGAAAATAAAAGATAGAGAATGAACATTTTTTTGGGGGTTTAAATAAGGCCCATTTCATAGCCTTTAATTTGGCCCATTTCTCGGGCTATGGGAAACTATTTCGCAAAATGAACATGATTACTAATTCGGTCTTTTTGGTTAACTTTTAGTTAAATCTTGAAACAAATTATAAAAAATTAGCTAAATTTATTAAAAATTTATGAGGTATAGTGCCCTTGGTTATTAAACAATTGGTGAGATCCTACTCGAGAAAGTTGAAAATCACTTTCAACACCCACTACATCGGGATACTCCTTTTGTTTAATACCATGTGGCTACCTACAACTACAGTTTATCCAATCAAAACTTGTACATAAAGTATCAACTACTAAACATGCATCAAACGGAATGTGCTATCCAATTAAGTCGTTTCCAATGTCAACAATGCATCACAACTTACTTTTAGCATATTCTATCGTAATTTTTCTATTTTAACAAAAACAGTAATTTGAATCATAGCAAAAATATAAATATATGGAAGCTAAATGCACATCAAACTTAAAAAATCATATTAATTATCTATCTCTCATAATACTCTCATATCATTGGCATCATGATCAACTCCTATAACTTTTACCTCAACTTAACTCTACCAAACTTCCAAATTAATCCATGGTTGGGTTGTTCGATCACACTCATGATCATCATCACCAATATTTACAATAAATATCATTTCACACCCCTCGTGTTGTCCACTTCCAAAGTGTGTAAATAATATAACTATATAAGTGCATCTCTCTCATGGAATTCCAAACCCAACTCCACTCCTTTCTGCAACTTTTCCGGTGAATCGGGAAACTGATTCTGTAGTTAAACGGAGGAGGAGATATGGGGTTAGTCAAGGTGGCTGTCGGCGATGGTGTGTTGACTTTCATGTGGGTGTTCTGTGCTTCCTGCCTTAGCGCCGGAACTTCCATTATTGCCAAAGCTATCGGCGTTCAAGGAATAGCTAAACTGTTGATCACAATCTCACTCGTCTTCATCCTCTTGTTTATTTTCGGTATAATTGGAACTGCGTTAGGTGGCGCTAGTTTTAATCCTACTGGTACTGCTGCCTTTTACGCCGTCGGCCACGGTGGTGACACTCTTATCTCCGCCGCAGTTCGTTTTCCTGCTCAGGTAATCAATCGAATTGTATTCAGTCAGCATCGATCATTCACCATTGTTGAAACTTTTTCTTCCAAATCTGCATGATCTTGAAATGTTTTGGAGATTGTTGGTAGGCTGTTGGTGGAGTTGGTGGTGCGTTGGCGATTGTAAGATGCATGCCATTGGAGTACAAACACATGCTTGGAGGACCTTATCTGAAAGTTGATATTCATACGGGCGCCATTGTTGAAGGGATGTTGACATTCATGAGCTCCATTCTTGTCCTCTACATTATCCTTCGTGGCCCTAAGAGCTGGCTTTTGAAAAACTGGTTGCTTTCTGCTTCTATCGTGATACTCGCTGCTTTTGGTAGAAGCTACACAGGTCCTTCACTGAATCCTGCCAATGTAAGTTTCACAAATTCATTATTTCCTTTTTTTTTTTTTTAAAAAAAAAGGTTATTATTATTTCAAACAATCAATTTCACAAAAAGAATATTTGGGACATTGTTTCTTTATTTTGCTATGAGATAAGGGTAGTTTTGACATTTAAAAAAAACTAACTTTTAATCTATTTTTTTGGACCACCAAATAACCTAGGAAAACTCAAAAAATAAAAAAGTTAAATTAGTTTAAATGTAACGTGTGAAGCCATAAGTTTTCTTCCTTTGTTCTGTTTCTACAGGCGTTTGGATGGGCATATGTAAACAACCATTACAATACCCGAAAACATTTTATTGTTTATTGGGTTTCTCCGTTCATAGGGGCAATATCGGCAGGGTGGATTTTCCGTTACATCTTTCCACCACCTTCAAAGCAAAAAGTTGCATGAAGTGGACTGAAGTAGCATTTGTACCATGGGTACCCCTAGTATCATGGAACAAGAACGTATTTGTGAAATTGATAAATGCTTTACTTAATGTAATTTATATAACAGTTGACATTTTTTTGTCATGTGTTTACGTTTGTTACCCTTTTGGAGAAACACAACCATGATACATTTGGCTTTAGATGCATATAAAGATTTAATATGTGCTTAAAATACAAAAAAAATATCAAAATTTGATAGCAATTTCACCGAAAATGTCAAATTATCCATGTCCAAATTTATGACTTCCATGTATGATACATCAAAATCTAGTTTGATAACACATACTTTTTACTTTTATTTCTTTAATATAAATAAAATTAAGTTACACCTTTAATCGTATAACTGATATTTGTACTTTTAGTCTCAAAATGTTTTTGATTACAATTTTGGTCTTTGTATTAGGTGTATTTTTGGGTGTTTTGATCTTGTTTTAAGCAAAATGACCACTTTTCTAATTTTGGTCCAAAAAATAGTCAGTTTCTTGAAAAAGAGGAACAAAAATGTTACATAAATTTCAAATAACTACAAAAATTGCAAAAATTATGTCAGAAAATTGCGAATTCAACTATGGTCAATAACAAATAGATAATTTACTTACTGTTATAATTTTTTATTAATATTTGATTTGGGAATATTGTTTTCTTTTTTGCAACACGACATGTTCTCGAGTTTTCAAAGAAGAAAATGGTAGGAAATAAGTGTTCTTGATTCTTTTTAAGGAGGAGAAGAGAGAAAAAGAGAATAACATTCTTAGAAAATAAAGGGAAAGAAAAGCTTATTCTGTAAGAATATTTCCTCCAATTTTTGGAATTTACAAGGGAAAAGAAAGGGAAAAAAAAGAAAAAGATAGAAACTCTTCCGTTCATTTCTTTCTCCTCCATTTTATTCCTTAGAAAAACTCAAGAAGAGGGCATAAAAAAGTTATCTTCACATTTCAGAATTATAATAGATTTACCATAACCATCATTTGTAAATACCCATGTATGGAAATTGTGTTTACATATCATGATGCCCCTATTATAAAAATTGTCTTCCAAAAAAGTTCTAACATTATAGTCTTTGTACATGAACGATATGATGTTCCATTCCTTCACTTTCCTTAGAACCCCTTCCTTTTCTTCCCATCCATTTCATTTATTAGAAAAACTTGAGATGAAGATGGCGTAAAAAAATATTTTAACACGTCATAATTATAATAGATTTACAATAACCATCATTTATAAATACAAATGGAGCATTTTTCAATAAGGTAATTGTGCTTACATATCATGAATCATGATGCCCTTATTATAAGAATTACCATTAAAAAAGTTCTAACATTATAGTTTTTGTACATGACCGATACATGTTGTTCCATCGTCTTCTACTTAAAATTAAGGTAAAACATAAATAGTATCTTATGATTATTGTTAATTTTCTTAAAAACATAAAAAAAAAAATAGTTACCAAACGAGTTAAATCAGGATTCAAAGTCTCCTAACATGGTCAAACCCTTAGTTTGGTACCAAAATCACATGTAAGCTAAAAAGATGAATTTTTACCAAACTTTCGTATGATAGAAGTTTGAATACTTTGCCAAAAGTATGTATATAAATAAATACATATTGATTTTATATTCATACAATAATACAAAAAAAAAAACATTTTGATATAGTTTCAAAGTATAAACATTTATGAGATCTAAAAATATATAAAAAAACAACTTGACAAAAATAATTGCCATTTAGATTTTATATAATACTAATAGTTAAAATAAAATAATACAATTAACTTAATTTTAAAACTTTATAATTAATCAAAGTGTGCATTTTGTCCTAATTACGTAAAGGCTTCGGTGCCTTTGCTGAACTTAAAATACTCCATAGTTAACACGCCCAAAATACTGCTCGACCAAATCTGGGATCGGAAAAAAGCTTTCTAGAGAGAGAAGCACGACGGCATTGTTCTTCTCCGATCAATCTTTGATTTCATGTAGTTGTAAATTCGATTTGCTCTCGTTTTCTTTTGTGATTGCGACTTCGTTGAGTGAATTGGTCGATCTGAGATTCGATCGATTGATCCGGTAATTTAAATCGTAAAAGCTTGTATATTTCAAATTGAGAAGAACTGGAGTCCTCACAGGAGAATTCTCATCAGTCTTTGAAGCCTCCTTCAGCAGCCGCAGCCGGAAACGGCCAGATCCGGTATCGATCTCCTTCGGCCGCTGAGCTCCTTGAAGGTCAGGTCTTTTCCACGCCACCGTTGGCGGATCAACTTGACAAAATGCTAAAACGCAGCCGTCAACCGCAGTACAATGAGTCCCTCTCCGACAAAGTTCATCGCTACCGCGGGGCCATTTTGGTCATTTCGATACCTCTCCTCCTCATCTCATTCGTTTTGTTTCTGATGCCTGCTGCACGCACTCCCAGTGATGGTGTTTTGCCTGCAAACCGCAAGTTTTCGCCAAATTACGTGCTACAAACGGATCCGTCATCGACTAGATATGCCGTGATTTTTGATGCCGGCAGTTCGGGGAGTAGAGTTCATGTCTTCTGTTTTGATAAGAATTTGGATCTTGTACACATTGGCAAAGAACTTGAGCTTTTTGAGCAGGTACTTCAAGGGTCCATTTCATTGACTTCTATGCATAATCTTATTGTATAATCTATTAGTTTGGTTCGCAATTGCTATAGATTCATCAACAGCTACATGCAGTTAGTATCAGTATACTGTAGTTTCGTTTAGAAATTGAAATAAATACTATTGTACCAATTAGCAAATAGAGATAATGTGTAAAGAATCGAAATTAGTAGTGCCCCTCTGCTTCCATTTTAGTGCATATAGAGTAGGTTACAATAAAAATACTATTAATCCTTGTGTCTTAGTTTCTGTGAATGCACATCTACTAGCTCTATCTTGTACTAGTTACGATGCTCAAAAGGATATACAACCAAGTAAATCCAAAGAAAAATAGTTACTAAGTTGAATGCAAATGGGGAGTTTCAATTCCCAACAACAAAGAAACATGCTTTACTCTCTTTTAAGCCAATTTTCTTTAGCCTTGAGAAAGAGATAAAAGCTTGCTTTCAATTGTTATTGACATTCCAAAATTTCCTGCTGTAAGAATAGTACTAAAATTTCGCTTGATACTTTTATAATGCAGCTGAAACCAGGTCTGAGTGCATTTGCAAGCGACCCTAAAGCAGCTGCAGATTCCCTTCTGCCTCTTTTACAGAAAGCAGAAGTTGCTGTTCCAGCTAATAAGCGCCAAAATACACCAGTCAAAGTTGGGGTTAGTGGTTTGCATTTCTCTAGGAATACTTTTGTATTTTGTAAAATCTATATGCTTATATACCCAATACATACATCTCTATGTAGGCAACTGCAGGTCTGAGACAGTTGGGAGTTGATGCATCTGAAAGAATTTTACAATCTGTAAATATTACTCTTCTATCCCCTTTTAAAATTTCCTCATTCCAGATGATTCTTATATCGTATTAATGTCTTTTAGAATTTACGTTCATATAGGTGAAAGATTTTCTGAAAGTTAAGAGCAACCTAAAGTCCAGTGATGATTGGGTAACTGTTCTTGATGGAACTCAAGAAGGTGCTTATCAATGGGTAAGCTACTTACTTTTTTATATTTTTTACATCCTCTCGAATGGATGACTAATGTAATCCCAAATGATGTTTGATCATGCATTCATGCCTACAGGTGACTATAAATTATCTATTGAAAAGATTAGGTCAGAAATATTCACACACTGTTGGGGTGGTTGATCTTGGTGGTGGATCAGTACAAATGGCATATGCTATTTCAGAGGAAGATGCTGCAAAGGCTCCAAGAATATCAAATGGAGAGGATAAATATGTAAAAGAAATGTTTCTCATGGGAACCAAATATTACCTTTATGTTCACAGGTTTAACACATTCCTTTTTCCACACAAACACATACACACACACACATAGTTTTTACTTAGTTTTCTTCTATCATCCTACAGTTACCTGAAGTATGGATTATTAGCTGCTCGAGCTGAGATTTTGGGTGTGAATAAAGATTCTGAAAATCCATGCATATTGGCTGGATATAATGGTATGTTGATGTCAAGACCCTTTGTTACTGTTTGTTATGCAGTAATCAAAGAGGGAATGGAATAGAGCATTCCTCACGGAATGAGCCATTCCATTCCTTTGTGATTCCATTCCATCATATTAAACAGACAAGTTGCTTTACCTTGTTTTTTTTATGCATAACTTTTATTCATTTTGTTATTTTAGGGGTTTACTCATATGCTGGAACTGAATACAAGGTTTCATCAGCTTCATCTGGTTCAAACATGAACAAATGCAGGGAAGAAGCATTAAAAGCTCTTAAAAGCAATGATTCAACTTGCACTCACATGAAATGCACTTTTAATGGTGTTTGGAATGGTGGTGGTGGTGATGGTCAAAAAAACCTTTTTGTGGCTTCTTTCTTTTTTGATCGTGCTGCTGAGGTATTAAATCATATATTTATAAAATAATAAATTATATTCACATGTTTCATAGAGTAAATTACATTTCTGGTCCCTGAATATAGCTGAGTTTTTCAGTTTTGGTACGAAAACAATTTCTCTTGCAATTTTGGTCTCAAAGAACTCTCTTTCAAAATTGGTCCTTATTTGAGGTTTTTGTAACGTTTTTGGTCTATTTTCTGAGTAAAATGACTATTTTTGGGGACAAAATTGCGAAAAGCAGCTATACATAGGGACCAAAAGTAGTCACAAGAACCTCAAATAGGTACCATAATTGCTAAAATCAGCTATACAAAAATCGTCATATTATTTAGAACAAGGACCAAATATGTTACAAGAACCTCAAATAAGGACCAAAATTGAAAAAATCAGTTATACTCAGGAACCAAAACTAGTCATTTTATTTGGAACAGGGACCAGTTATGTTAAAAAAAAACCTCAAATGGGACCAAAATTTCAAAAATCAGCTATACAAAAATAGTCATTTTATCTGGAAGAAAGACCAAATATGCTACAAGAACTGCAAATAAGGACCAAAATTGCAAAAAAAAAAAAAAAAGAAGAAGCTATTATCAGGGACCAAAATAGTCATTTTATTTGGAACAAGGACCAAATATGTTAAAAGAACCTGAAATAGGACCTAAATTGCAAAAAATCATCGAAATTCAAGGACAAAAAATGTACTTTACTCAATTTTATAACATATGTTCACTTAATGACTAGTTATATTTTTTTATATATAGGCTGGTTTTGTTGATGCAAGTAAACCGGTTGCCAAAGTAAGAGCAGCCGACTTTGAGGAGGCGGCTAAGAGGGCATGTGAAACAACATTCGAGGATGGGAAATCTACATATCCTCATGTGGAACCATCTAATTTACCTTATTTATGCATGGATCTTGTGTATCAGTATACCCTACTTGTGAATGGTTTTGGTAAGTAAGTCACTCTTTTTTATAAACAGAGTAATTGAAGTTAATGAAATTCCATCTAATTGTTGGACAGATTTGGATCCATGGCAAGAGATTACACTGGTGAAAAAGGTTGAGTACCAAAATTCATTGGTGGAAGCTGCTTGGCCTTTGGGGAGTGCAATTGAAGCAGTGTCGGCAGTTGCTTGATAACTGGAAATTGGAAATTACATTATTGGTTTTGGTTGTATATGTGGATTCATCAACCGGAGGCTCCTTCCTACAAAATATTCTTTTAGTTATCACTAGTCATTTTATTATTTGACTTTGGAAATCATATTATGAATATGTGATTTTTTTTTTTTTTTTGGTTAAGTTTAAGTAAGCGCTCAATCAGAATTCCGACAGACATAAAATTGTTGTATTTGGTGGAATACATGTATTATTATTCATTTGTAATATGCCTATTTCATGAGTTTTAAGATAACAGGTCTTGGAAAAAAATAAAAATAAAAAATTTCATGTGTAACGGATGCTTTAGGGATTTAGTGCGTGGAGAGAATTTGGAGATGTGTTCTTGTGTTATTGAAAAATCACATACCTGAGAAGAGATCGTCTCAGGTGCCTTTAAACCAATCCTATTCTTTGTTCTACTCAGCTTAATACCATCATTACAAACACCTATCTCTCCATCAATACCAAGAGCTCCATTCTTGACATTATTCTCCTTCTTCTGTCTCAATCTCCATCTTCTTCTCAATGTAATCACTTATTCTTCATTCCCATTGATCGCCCACTTGTCGGATTCATCAAAATCTTTATGACAAACATGGTAAGTGGAATATTTAACTTCCTCCATCCCCCGGGACAAAAAAATTGCAAAGAAAAGTGTTTATTGATCCCACATTGTGCAAATTACAAAAGAAAGAGAGGGTCATGCTTCCTTATAATGGAAACCTTCTTCATTTTCTACTTGCCTTTCTTTATTCTCGTCACTCCCTTCTTTCAATCTTTTTCACTAGCTCTCGTTAGTTGATTTATTATTATTATTATTATTATTATTATTATTATTATTATTTATTTATTTATTTTAAGGGGTTAGTTGGGTATTTTTTAAGGGATTTTTGTTTTTCTAAAAGGGGTTTTTGATTATTTATAAATAAAAGAATGATATTTTTTAGGTTGTCCCTATGAATACGATCTTGAGATGTTGGAGAAAACTAAACAAAACTTATTGAAACATAACTAACTGTATTTTTTTGAATTATGGAGTTTTTGGTTTACATATCATGTGATTATCAACTCAAAGTGTGATTATGAACTGGAATCTGGTTTATCTAGTCTAACTAGTTTAGGATAAATTGTTTATATTTATTCTTTTTAGATTATATAACGATTGTTCGATCTCTTCCATGTGAATTAAAGTTAAAGATTCCATCGTTATGTCTTACGTATTGTAAGTTATTTCGAATGTAATTCATCCATATGTTTTAATTTTACTCTTTGCTTTTAAATAAATTATTAAAGTTAAATTACTTATTCAAAGGTTTCAAAAACAAAAAAATTATGTTGAGCTAGTTCTTCTAATTGATACATTGATATATTAATCGTTTTCATTAGACTCACTGATGACTAATGTAATATCCTAATTTCATGCTACATATATAAACCACTGGCGGGATGTCAAGTCCACCAAACAAATTACATCATTTGTTTGCAAATAAAACGTAATATAATGGTAAAAAGGAGTATCGATCACCGGGGAAATGGTTGTATTCAATCACCAATGTAGTCTAATAGACCTAGTGTAAATAAACTAACTAACTACAATTAAACTAAAAGAGAGTGTTGTGATTGCTTGAAAACTAAAAGACTTGAATAACTAAAAAGCTTGCCATTAAGCAAGATGATGAGATGCTCAAATATTGGTGATAATTGGTTAACCAAGGCAATTCAACACAATGAACATTTGTGTGTTTATCATTAGGATTCAACATGAAGCTTATCATTCATTCCAAATTGGTTATAGCAATCATGAAACATGATATGTCAAGATTCCTCATAGATAGTATGAAGGCTGGGGAAACCCACAACACACATTATTAATCAAAATCAAAGATCTAATTGAAGCAATTGAACCCAAGAAGTTGATTAGCCTTAAGAAGAAAAGAATCCCCAATTCCCAGAGGATGTCAATGCTTACACATCCATAAAGGAGCTATGATTCATAAGCTAGAGATGATTTCTACCATCATATATATATATATATATATATATATATATATATATATATATATATATATATATATATATATATATATATATATATATATATAAGAAAATAAAGAATATTCAGTTTTCCCTAGTTCATTATTAGTTGATTTACTTAGGGTTTTTGTAATAATCGTCCATTATTAGTTGATTTAGAAATGATTTTATATTTTCTCTTTGTTTTTCATACTTATTCACGACTTTTCTGTTAAAATAAAAACGTTGCTTCACATTTCGCTTATGTTGTCCTAATCTACTAAGGTTTTACAGACTTTCTACTAATATTAACTACTTATCTTTACAGAAACAACACCAATAGTCAAACATATATATAAACAAAAAATAAAAACGAAGGAAATAGGTAAATAAATTTGGTATTCAGTTTAGATATGATTAACTTTATTCATATGTGATTGACAACATAAGGATGCAAATTTACTTAAAAATACAACAGAAAATAAAGATACTGAAGATGAATTTATTTTGATCTGTTTTGTTCACTTTTGAACACAAACAAAACTAAGTTATATATGTTATATTCACATATTAATAGAAAATAATTTTGTGTAATATACATTATTCACATATGAATAGAACAAAAATGAGTTATATATGTTCTATTCACATATGAATATGACATAATTTAGTGTGAATATACCGTAAATATAAGTTTAATATACAATTATTCATTTAAAATATAAAATAGTTTCTTTGTAAATGTATATCAAATTCATTTATCTTCTACCCTATTAGAAAATAGGCTTTTAGATACACAAATGTGGGTATCGTAAAAAAATGTCATCCCTTATAAAATTTGAAGGATTTAGGACATGTATTTTTTCGTGCCTTAAAATTACTTGTTGTTTTATATTTTTTTAGGAAAACGCGTGTCTCATCCTTAGTAGCCAGTTGGGGGAAAAATCCCAAAAATTAGAAAACCCGCCTTGGGTGATTTAGGGTTAGTTTTCACTTCCCTCTCCCATGTTTTCCTCTTGGTGCTGTCCTCTTCCCTCGTCCTCAAGCTCTATCAACTTATCGATTCTTCTTCTGATGGATTTATTCGCCAAACCAACAGCCCTCGTCGCTACACCATCATCGGCTCTGGATTACCCTACCGCCAACATGGATTCCTGTATGAAGAAATCAGTCAACCTTTGTTTTCATTGATCAATACAATAAGAACAAAGCTCGAAATTGGCGGCAATTCGAAGAGTCAAACTGGGTTCATAGGGTTTATAGGTATCAACTCAAGGTTTGGGTTCTATGGGAATGTCCGCTTTATATGAAGCCCCAAAACTTGAACCTGACATGATCAAGCTCATCTACCACACCATTAGGAAACCTATTTCCCATCCTTCTTTTTTCCCTTGATTTGACTTGAAAAAAAAACATAATTTACTATTTTACTACAAAAGTCATTTTATGTCCCTAAGTGCATGAAACTTGTAGAAAAGAGTCAACATTGGTTGTGTTGATGCATCTTCAAGCAGTGAAATTGTAAGGCTTAAAGAGACCATGAATACTATCAAAGGAGAACTTACTCACGTGTTCCTTTTAATGTTTTGTTTTTCTATAATAAATAATAGCAATTTATTATATTTATTTACCAATTGAATGATTATTTGTATTTGACATATTATACTTTTTGCAATAAATTATATTTCTTGTGTATGATATTTTATATTGTATTACAAAACCTAAAATGTGTTTTGTAATTTGAAAATAAGTAAATCTATTTCTTAAAACATTTAAAATTATGACACACAAAAATGGTTGTCGTCTTTCTTTATGGTAGGGGCTTTAATGATACACATTGTGTGTCATAAATGCATGTCGTAAATCCACGTCATAAGGTTATGACACACAAATGCGTGTCGTCTTCCTTTATGACATGGCCTTCATTGACACACATTTGCGTGTCATCCGACCCTTTTACGACACGCAATGCGTGTCATTAAATGGTATTTTTCTAGTAGTGCTACTCATTAATGAATAAAGGTAAGAAGATTGATGTTCTTGATAAAGAGCAAACCACAATGAGAGACACGTTCGAAGCAGAAAAATGTCAAAGGTACAAAATTACTATCATAGCTGTTATATTTATTTATGAATAAGTTGTATATCCCTGCTATCTTTTTGTTATATTCACATACTAATACTTCGATCTAGATATGTTTTATACTAACAAAAACTATTGAATGCCTATATTCATATATGAATAACTATATATAGCTTATATATATATATATATATATATATATATATATATATATATATATATATATATAGATACGCACATACAAACACACACACACACACACACACATATATATATATATATAGATACGCACATACACACACAAACACACACACACACACACACACACATATATATATATATATATATATATATATATATATATATCATATATGAATAACAAAAAATGAAGATACTAAAGATCCATCAACAATTTCAAAAGAAAAACTTTCCAAGGCAAAACAAGATAAATGTATGAATAAACGTTTCCATTAATATATGAATAAATTTTGATATGTTTTGTTTACTAGTGAACATAAACAAAACTAACTTATATATATGTTAAATTCACATATGAATAGAACAAAACTGAGTTATATATGTTCTATTCACATATGAATGTAACATAATTTAGTGTGAATATACCATAAATATAAGTTTAATATACAATTATTCATTTATGAATATAAAATAGGTTCTTTGTAAAATGTATATCAAATTCATTTATCTTCTACTCACTAATGAATAAAGGTAAAAAGATTGACGTTTCTGATAAAGAGCCAACCACAATGAGAGAAACACCTTTGAAGCGGACAAATGTCAAAGGTATAAAATTCCTATCATATCTGTTATATTCATATATGAATAACTTGTATATCTCTACTATATTTTGTTCAATTCACATATGAATATTTCAATCTGGATATAATTATATTAATAAAAACTATTGAATACCTATATTTATATATGAATAACTATATATGTCTTATATATATATATATATATATATATATATATATATATATATATATTCATATATGAATACTTGCACCTTATTCAAGTATTATATGTCACTACTAGAAAAATAGCCTTTTACGACGCGCAAACCACGACACTCGTTGATTTATGTTACGCAAACGAGAGTGACATTAAAAAAGTGTCATCTATTTAGAAAATTTAAGGATTTAGGTTACGCATTATTGCGTGCCCTTAAATTAGTGTCATAAAAAAAAATTAAAAACACGGAGGGCGCTGTATCTTACAGTCCACCAATGGCGATGGCAGCTCCAACAACAAATACAGTTCCTCCGCTAGATCCATTGTACATCACCATCCTGCTACCATACCAAGACAAAAAAGACCAAACTGCAAAAATGACGCCTTTGCTGCCAATCGCTATTCCTTTTAGCCAAACCTTGCTTTAACCCTAATTTCACAGTACCTTGAAGAGCAGCAGAGTACTCTGTTATCGTCTTGTTTTCACCCACAAAAGAATAAATGGTCCTCATGGATGAAATCGCCTGCTCCGCCACTATACTCCTCTCTGATCTTTCTCGACAAGCTCATAAGAACCCTTCTGTAAATCAAACCAGGTATAACTAAAATTATAATAAATGGAAGCCCAACAATCGCTAGCCTCCATAGTAATATAAACGCCACAAAATACTCCCCTCCAAAAATTAACATGTTCATCAAGAACACAGGTACCTGCATTTTTATTTCCACTTAAAAGTCAAACACTTGTAATGATTTTAGACTCATGGAGTCATGGTCATGAACGCACTCTTCCAAGTTCTATTTCAGTTTTTCTCAAATTAGGGCTTGCCAACTGTATGATGAAATGCCTGAGAGAAAAATTACAACCAAAAGTGCATTTTGATTCCCTTTCAAACACTTCAACTAACTGACCATATTACCCTTGTGGTAGTTAACTTTTGTATCATTAGTGAACTAAACTTGGTTCTCTGTAATGTGCAGACAAGGCAAATTGCTCTCTTTTCTGCAACTCAAACAAAGAAGGTAAAACCTTTTTTCATACATATTTGTATATTTTAACTATTTATTTCATTGTGTAAATTAAATCATGATAATATTGATTTATTTATTTATCTATATACTTGTTCAGAAGCACTCTGGGCTTTCTCGTTGTGGTAAAAGCTATCGTTTAAGGTGGGCAAATCACTTAAATCCTGATCTCAAAAAAGGTGCATTTACACCAGAGGAAGAACGCCGCATCATTGAACTCCATGCTAAAATGGGGAACAAATGGGCACGCATGGCTATTGAGGTCTATTCCTCTACTTTCTTTCCCAATTACATTTTTTTTCTTTTTAATTCCAATCCTTCCTTAGCTGCTATATCCAAGCAAGTTACATACATTCATATTCTTTTGTGAATGTAAATTGATATTGGTGATCATAAGTTTATGTTTATACATACATACATGCTTTAAAAGTTATAAATGGCGACGAGGACAGGTTGGTCATTTCTATGTAGATAGGACATAACATAATGGTCCTTTAAAACACTCTAAAAAAAGAAATGCACATGGTGTGTTCATTGAAGGTGTGAACGAGGGAAAACAGAAAATTAGAGAGTATAAATATGAAGATAATTAAATAAAAACTGATGGTTCTTATTGTTCCCTGCATTTATTTCATATGTTAATTCCTTTTATCTCTTTAAGAGTCTAAAACGTCTCATACTTGAATAGACTTGAAAATGAAGATAACTAAATAAAAAGTGAAATACAACTGTATTATTGTTTGTTTCTCATATTTCCACAACTAATTAGTTTACACAAAACTTTTGAAATTCATCTGCACATCTCATTTCATGATCAATTCTTTATCTTCAAGTATTAGTGACACTATTCACATGAAGCTTTGAGATGAAAGCAAAGGCAGTACCCAAAAAAAACTGTTGAATTTCGCCAAAACATCACCAAGGGCAGAATGGTCAAAAGTTGAATCTACTGCCTCTGCTGTTTACCCTATTAAAGGATAGCAATTGAATCTCATTAAACACTGCAACTTGATGATTAAAAACTCTTGATTCTTTAGAAGTTTTCCTAAAAGATTCAGCCTTGAGGTGGGAGAAGATCACAATTGTTGGTCCTGGAAGATCAAAGGCAGCTTGCATGAAGATGGTTGCTAATCATAAAAAAGAAAGGCCCTGTCATATTGCAATCATCGAGCCATCTCGATTGAAAAAGTTGTTAAACTTTATATTCTATAATATGATAATATCTATCAGTATCTATCTCTGCTACCGAATCACATGAGCTTAATACCTAACATTCATTATAGACATTCAAAACCAGAAGTATTCCCCAATTTTGATGAACACTTATCTGATTACTGCGATCTCTGAACAAAAGAAACTTCGATTAGAATGTTGTATCACCAGAATTTTAACTATTAATATAACTCGTTAACATTAAATCACCTTCAATAATGTGGTATCTTATATGTTAGTTTCTTCTGAGATAGTTTAGTTTGTGTTGTTTGTTGCTGTGTTGTACTTTTTTTTAGCCTCTTACGGACAATGTATTCCATGTTAATTTTGGTCCTAGATTTTGGCCAATTATAAGCAACACTTATATTTTGTAGATATAGTTAGTTATGAGAGTTTTCTTGTTACTTTTGGTTGTAGATTACTTGTGGATTCTGGACAACATTGGCTGATGGACTAACCCAACCCAAATGAATTTTAAAGTCTAAACAATATAACCTCTGTATCAGGTAGCTTTTTCTTTTCATGCTTATATATATATACATATATATATATATATATATATATATATATATATATATATATATATTAAACTTTTTTATTTTATACATGCCATGGAAATTAACTTTTATAAACAATAGGAATACAAGATATAAAACTAAATAATTATAAAAACTTGATCTCAAAACAACAAAACGGCAACAAATTGAATTTAGCAAGTAAATATGACAAAAATAATAAGGTACAAAAGAATAAAACAAATCAAAACAAAAACAACAAACTACAGAAATAGTCTCAAAAAACAAACTACAAAAATAATCACAAAATTGCAACAACTCAAAACAAAAACAGCAACAACACAAAACAACAATAACAACAATCAACAACAGCAAAAACAACAAAAGTATATGTCTTGGCAAATGGCTCTCTGGTCATCCTGATCTGCCATGAATCTGGATAAGAAAAGAAAGGCATGAAGCGACATTACCATATTTTATAGAAAATAAGATAATAAACAATGTTTCTTACATCTCAAGATTAAAAATAAAAAAAGTATGGAAATGAAACCTATAAATAAGATAAAACTCTGCTTTAGATAATTTGCATCTCATCCCTAATCAAAATAACATCACGACGACCAAAGACTTGCAAAGGAAACCTACAAATTAGAAGCAAATTCAAAACATTATATGATATCAAAGAACAAAACTACAGATTAAAAACAAAATCAAGGACTTTTTTCACATTTGTACTCTCAAGTTCCAACACATGTACATTTTAAAACATCATAAAACTATTAAAAAAGAAAAAGCAAAAGCAAAAGCAAACTGTGCGTAGGATTATTTATTTGTATCTATTATCTAACTTCTAACCTTGGTGCAAAGCTTTTCAGTAAACTTACATTCTGGTTTAACTGTATGGATGAATTTTTCCCCTTTCTTCATTGTTTTTACAGCCTTAGCCAGAGCCGGGCAGAAATGGCCTGATCAAAACCAAATATGTCAGCAACAATGAAAAAAGATTGTAAGGTCACAATAGAAAGCAACTATGTGCTAAAGTTACCATCTTCTACTTTAAACTCCACTTCATCATCTTGATACCCAGATCCCATCCCTTGATCACTTGCCCTATTGTCAAATAACACAAGAAAATAGTGTTAATAGGTGATCACCTTGACCGAGCGTGAACTTAAATGGCGTTTCCCTATCACGAATTGAATCAAACTGAGTCCCGTCGAGCAACGTTCCAGTATAATGAACTGTCAAAAACTCAAATCCACATCGCGATCAATACAATCATACAATTTAACCACAAATAGTACAAGATGCATTGGATATTAGCTATACTCCCAAATCGAGCTATCAAATTTCATAGTCAATAAATGCAATCTAAGAACCGAGATATCAAATTTAAGAAAACAGATGCAATCTAAAAGAACAACCTAAAGCATCGAGAATCGAAATATCAAATTTCATATATTTACATAACAACATAACAAATCGAGAATCTGACCTTGACGAGAGAGACAGGGGAGAACCTAAGTAGGGATGATCAGCGATCGAATATAGATGGTCTACTACAGTGAATCATGCAACGTGGTCCACTGTCGTCTTCTACTCTTCATTAATCGATGTGATATTTGCCTATTTGGGTCCATCTATATTCAATTACAGTGAGAGGCAGAGAGACGAGGGAGACGAGAGAACTCAGAGAAGAAGTGTGTGTCGGCGTATTTTTTAGAATGAGTCAATATAACCTTAGACCAGATATAACCCTAGAAAAAATCAACAATATATAAATAATTAAATATATAACTTTTTTAGAAATAGGGGGTACCCGTCGGTACCAGTTCCGGTTAACCGCCAGTTCCGGGTACCCGATATTGAAACCGGAACCGGCGAGTATCCAGCGGTTATCGTTTTTTTGAAAATGAGAATTGGAACCGGAACCGTTTAAGGCGGTTCCGAGACTTTAAGAACCGGAACCGAAACCGCTTAAGGTAGTTCCGGTTCTATAACCGGCAGTTCCGAGGCAGTTTCGGTTCTGAAAGAAGGTACTTGCTTCCGCTGCTCATCCCTAGCCCTAGGAACTTTGCTTGGAACTACACATACGTATGCAATCTACTTCTTTCCTTTTTTTTACTTCAATAATCAATATAATGCATTTATATGTTCAAAGGTAATTTTTGGAATAAGATCTTTTTGATTTTGGTTGCAGGTATGATGATGAGGTGGGTATTGGCAACAACTCCCTTTGTCTCCTATACTTTATCAGATCACAGCCTTTAATTGTACATAATTCACTATTTCCTTAAAATTGTAGAAGTCGGTTGAAGGATACTTGCTTAGAGCTGCTCAAAGAAACTCAGGTTTTTTAGGGACATCTACAGATTAGTGGTCAGCCATGTGTCAAGGTATTCTTTTATTTACTAAGATGTTATCTAAAGTTCTTAATACTTCACACAAGTTCTTAATATTTGCTAATTTTCTGCTTTCATATCTTTATGGCATGGAAGTGCAAAATGGATCCCAAATTGGTATGGCATTTTGGATCCCCTTCAAAGGTGTCTCAAGGTAACATAACATATCTATTTATTGTTGGAGTTTTTATATATTAAGTACATGCAATTAGAATATTGACACCTTTATATGTAGTGTGTATTTAAATAGTGATTTTAATGATCTTGTAGGACCTAGATGCATTCACTGCAGCTATTGTTGTGAGTATTGCCTTCTCTTTCATTCCTGCTTCGTTAGTTGTTGCTATTATGAAGGTATGCCACTCTCCGATTGTATTTTTCACATAATTGACAGGGAGTTGTTGTATCTATTCAGACTAGGCTTAGAGCAATGGTTGCAAGAGATGAGTTCAGAAGAAGAAGAAACAAGGCTGCAACTATAGTTCAGGTACTATGGATGAATTATGTTTGTAAAGTATTTAAGAAAATGATTAGAAACAAGGGTGAATTTATACATATTAGTTAGCTACTTACATGTTGATCTTGAATAAGCAAAGGGGCAATGGATTGTATTTTTTGTATCTAATTCGTTTGTAAATTTTTGTTACAACTTCTATTGATTTGTTTTATCTTTCCATGGAACGATTATTTGTATGACATTAAATTTATGCAATGGATTCTATTTTTTGTATATGATATTTTATTTTCTATTATGAAACATTAAATACAAATTTAATTTGAAAATAAGTAAATCTATAACTAATATATTTTTTTTAAACATTTAAAATTATGATACGCAAAAATATGTGTCATCTTCATTTATGACATGGCCTTTCTTGACGGGGGCTTTCTTGATACGCATTGCGTGTCATTAACACGAGCATTGTAAGGTTACGACACGCAAATGTGTGTCGTCTTACTTTACGACAGGGCCTTCCTTGATACGCATTGCGTGTCGTAAACGCGCGTCATAATTGTGTGTCGTAAATGAGCGTCGTAAATGTGCGTCGTCTATAGATGATGCGCGAAAGCGCGTCGTCTCTCTTTATGACAGGGCCTTCCTTGACGCGCATTTGCACATCGTCTGAGCCTTTTACGACGCGCAATGAGCGTCGTAAAAGGCTGTTTTTCTAGTAGTGTGTTTTCATTTGCCAGAAAAAAAAAGAAACAAAAACATCAAAGAAAACAAAGCATCAAAGCAAAAAAGTACTGCAAAACAAAAACTCCTGAAAAGCGACAACTACATGATTCAGATTCAGATTTTGAATGTAGTTGTCCATCAAAACAGCCAAAGAAAAAGCAGTCTCCAATTAAGAAAGAAAAGAAACAGCTCGTGGTAAAGGAATTTGTTCAATGAAAAATAGATGTTCACCAGAGTCATTACTATCTATAATCCTTGGGGTTAAGCAAATAACAAAAAGAATGTGTAAGATCTATGGGTTTTGGAAGTCTGTTACGAATGAAAATGACCAATATACTACTAAAGCTGGGATTTTATATTCTTAAAAAATTTGATTATGAAAGAATGGTCATAGATGTTGAAGGAAAGGAACTGAAAGTAACAACACAATCTGTTCATGACATGTTGGGGATCCCAATTAGTGGAACCATACTTACACAACTAGATCAATGGCCTAATGATGATTCATGTTATGATGAATGGAAGCAATAGTTTCAAGAAGGAGCAATCATCAGACTGAATGCAATAAAAAAAGTTATTGTTCGTACCACAAAAGTTGTTTTTTAATTTTAAATTGAACTTCATATTTCTTTTTGTCAACACATTTTGTGAGTCAACATCAACGGGGAGATGCAACCTATTACCTTTACGTTATATTACAAGAAAAACAGATATCAACAACATAGATTGGTGCAACTATGTTGTGGATTGTCTTGTTAGAGCAAAGAACTCATACTGTCATACATAGCATACTCTGATAACAACTACTTTGTTGGGCCTTCAACTTTCTTGGTGGTAAGTTATTCATAACTGAATATATTATAATTTTTATATTCACTTTTTAATAATATTAATTATTCATAACTAAATAACATATTCATATGTAAATAAGTAAAAGATAATATTACTTGTTCACATGTAATGGTTGGCATTACTTATTCATATATGAATATAAATAAATAATACTATATTTTGTATAAATTCATTTATGAATATGAATTAACTATCATTTATTTGCAGTTGTTCTATGCTGACAAAATCCACTCAGAAGCTCTAACAGTAACACGAAAACATCCAACAATATGTTATTGGAGTTCAGAGAAGATCAGATATCAAGAAACATTTGAACAAGAAATAGGTAGTTTTGGTCTTGGAGAATTAAGTGAAGAATTTGTTAATGAACATGTTGAAAAAGATAGATATCTGGAAGATAGTGATTGTGATAAAGATGAAGATGATTTTGTTGAGGTAATTGTTTTGAATATGTTAATCATATATGATTACACTAATTTATTATATTAATTTCTAATTATATTGCTTTTTATTCCTTAGGCATATGAATCAAAATGATCTAAAATGCTTAATAGTCTTGAAAAGGAAATTTTCCAGAAAAGGAAAGTTAAATTCAAAACTCAATGATGCAATAACAAAGTTTCTAGAAAAGTTGAATTCAAAACTCAATGATGCAATAACATAGTTTCCAGAAAAGGAAAGTTTCATGATTTTGAAAGGAAAGATCACTAATGTAATTGTTGAAGATAAAACTGAAAGCACAAGAAATTTGGAATTTCCAAGTAATGAAATTGGACTTGAAGGTATCAATTTGACACCACTTACAGGTGAAAAAAGAAGTAATGAAAAAGAGAATGAAGATAAATAAGGCAATGGTGAAGAAGACAATGATAATAATGGACTTTGTGACATCCCCAAATTCACGGCCAGAAAAGACCGATTTGTTTATGCTTTATTTGAAAATCAGAGTATATTTTTAAAGAAATATAATGCGGAATTTGTTCCCAAAAAAATATGAAAAAGAATTTATCAAAGCATTTCCGTAGAAATGTTTTATATTAAAAACTTTGGGATATCATTGTTAATACAGATCAAAAGCATAAACATAAACAACATAGGCATTATAATATCTATTTATTCTAGTAGCCTATAATCCATTGATCTCTCATCAGATCATCACTCCTGTGCTCTCTTTCCACTACCTGTATATGAGAAAACTGAGTGGGTCAGGCTTGGGAGCCTGGTGAGCACATAGGGTTTTCAACCCGCAATAAATAAGTTTATTAATTTCATCAACCAACAATAACCCGATTACCCATTCCCGTTATCCTCACTTTACGTCCCTAAAACACCTATTGTAAGGGATCTAGCCTAAGGATTATCATCGGGATGGACACTATTGCTAAGGGGTTTCCTCAACAATAAATGTCCATAAGGCAACCATGAGGGGGATAGAGTACACCCGTGAACACGTCGTTCACAAACACCTACAGGTTGCGGGTCTGCTAGTGTTTCACTTGACTGTCTAGAATAGTCCGTGATTGTCATCTATACTCTGCTAGATGACTGAATCAACAACAACATCGAGGCCTCTCATCATTTTATTTCATCACACACCAACTATTTCATCTACCCATGTTTTACCCCAAACATATTTGTAGATATAAAATACATATATAGTTTAAATCATTTAAAACATGTATAATAGTGTTCGTCTAACATAGATAACAAGTATACAGACAATATGCACACATAGCATCTAATTTATATAAAATACTTCATATCTATGCGTAAGATGAAAATAAATATGCACTCACTTTAGTAGCGGGAGTAGATAGAATCTAAAAACGGTCAACGGCTCGTGATCGTCGGGCTCGGGACGTGGAACGGCTTCAGAAAACGAGAGAGAGAAGGAAGATTTGGTGTAAGAAGTGAATGAGGTCGAACTTGATATTTATAGGCTAATTTCGGCCCATTCACGTCGTGATAATTCACTGCTCATGTTGTGATCCATGGATGAATCACCTCGTAGCTTCGACATCTGCGTTCTAGGCTTGAATAGTGTCTGTTTGACTCCTCACGTCGTGAGAATTCATTACTCACGTCGTGAGCTTTTGAGTTATCGTTCCCGTAGACTTCTAGCTTCGAAATGTGACCTTTTGATTCCTCACGTCATGAGAAAAGAGGCTCACGTCGTGAGTCCAGTCAATTTAGGGTTTCTGACGTGTGTCATGCTCTTAGACAGCTGTATCTTCGGAAGGTCAAAACATCTGCATACGAACTCCGTTTTTGACGTTCTTTATATCCATGCGTAGGTGGAGATGTAATCTAAAACTTTCATTTAGACTCCTAAGGACAAAAAGTAGTTTATCATAAACTAACTTTTTACGTTTCCCAGTGTCGTGCCGGTTTTGACGCGAAACTTCGACAGATCATATCTTCTTCGTTATAACTCGGATTTCAGCGTTCTTTATATCTCCGGAATCCTTGTCCCGACCACTACAACTTTCTTCATAGATATTGGACCTATCTATTATTTTATTTTTGACGTTTATTTTTATTCTTAACTTATTATATCTTATAATTAAATATAAGGCACATAAAATCACATAATATTCAAATAATTCCTATTTATTATTTCAAAGTAGGTTATAAGTGTTGACCCTAACAATTACACCATTAAATTAATGCTTAGCCTAGAAACACGGGCGTTACAAACTTGAATATTTTATTCAATATATTTGTGTACAAAGGAAATGTACATCGTCTTAAATGACTATAAACAAAGATTTGACAAATATATAATAATTAATTGAAAATACACAAAAAATCAATTCTTATTATTATTATTATTATTATTATTATTATTATTATTATTATTATACTCTTGATTATCATGTGGAAACGATTTCTAAGTAAACGATATATTTTATTTTTATAATTATTACAAAAAATATAAATCATTTTAGTTGTGATACGAAATTTGTCATACATGATAATATAATTGATTCTTGGATTTTAGGGATTATTACCTAATAAATTATACATCATATCAATTATGCAACTTATCGAATATTATAGAAAGCATTGACCTTCACGTTATTTGAAAACTGGAGAATGTTATAAAAACAACCGTCGGGCTGCCCGAATTTCGTCATGACAGAAAATAAGATTTGAAAATATGTCAAGTATTACGAATCTAAAATACTAAAAGACTTAAATCAAAATCATTCCTAAAAACCAAAGAATTATACGTATTCTAAAGTCTTATATCGGAGAGTTTAGGATTAGGATTCCTAGACATATTGTTAGGTTCCCACGGGACGCTCTATGTGAGTTATGTTTGTTTCTAAAAGCCATATGAGCTAGGATCATTTCCTAAGCTATTGTTAACATGGTGTTTGGTGGTTAGATCTTGTGTGTGTGTTTGTGTGAGGATTTACGAAAGGGGTGAAAGAGGGAGTTTTATGATGGGGTGTTTTTCTTTTATTAGGATCAAAATCCTAGAATCGAAGCCTAGCGCTATAACCGTTAATCCAGGAGGAGTCTTATACTCTACGTCTATGTACACGACATAGATTTATAATACAGAATGTTGGTGTAGATCTATTTCGTATGGAATGATTTATGCGGGTTGGTCTTTTTCCTCGTCTGTGGTTGCTAGCTACAACTTTGTCTGACGAAACAACATGCGTCAATTGTTTCTTTCTTTGTTACTATATGACTATTTGAAACGTTAGTAATGATCTCGATTCCTCCCTTTTTGTTGTGCCTGTGTGGATTGTAGAACGCCTATAGTGTTAGTTATATGCTAATTGTTAGAATGAAGATTTATATTGTGACATCCTCATTTTTACGGCCAGAAAAGACCGATTTCGTTTATGCTTTTTAATAAAAATCAGAGTAACTTCTTAAGAAAAGTATTGCAAAATTTGTTCCCAAAACAAAATATGATATAAATTTTATCAAAACATTTCTTAAAGAAATGTATTTTCATTACATTACAAAAACTCAGGATGTCAATCATCTATACAGACTATAAGCATAAACCAAAATGAAATAAACATATTAGGCCACAAAACACTATCTGGCCTCAAATCCATAATCTCTCGTCAAGTCATCCAATTATGCTTTTGCCACTACCTGTGATACAAGAAAACTGAGTGGGTCAGGCTGGGAAGCCTGGTGAGCATATAGGGTTTTCAACCCACAATAATAAGTTCATTATTTATTTTCATCAAATCACTAACCCGATTACCCGTTCCTGTTATCCTCACTTTACGTCCATAAAGCATCTATTCTAAGGGACCTATCCTAAGGAAATTCATTGGGATGGACACTACTGCGAAGGGGATTCCTTAGCCATATGTGTCCGTAAGGCAACCAGGGGGGATGGAGTACATCTTCAAAAACACCTACAGGTTACGAGCCTGCTAGCATTCCACTGGACTATCTAGAAAAGTCTGTGGTCGTCATCTATACTCCGCTAGACGACTGGATCATCTTAAACATCGTAAACATCGAGACCTCTCATCATTTTATCACACATCATCTATTTCATCTACAAATATTCTACCCATCATATTTGTATATATATATATATATATATATATATATATATATATATACAGTTTAAAACTTGTATAAAACATCTATTCAACACCATCTCAAATAAACAAACAATATAATTACACATAACACGTATTTTGTAGAAAATACTTCATATCTATGTGTAAGAAGAAAGTGGCTACACACTCACTTATTAAGACGATAATTGGGCAGCACCTCGTCTCTTAAAACAATTGTTTCCGATAAAACCGGGACGTTTTCTCAAAAAAGGGCTCCACACGGGCGAAGTTTCGACTCAACAAACTCTTTTTCTTTGAGACTTCGGGGCTTTGGGATTGCTTCGGGTGCTAGGGGATGATACCGGGACCTCGAGGGGTTAAAAGTAGCTAGAGAAAAAGTAGTGAGTGAGAGAGAATAGATTTTGTTAACAAAAACCCGGAGGTCTTGCTTTCTCTTTATAGGGGCTGAAACCTGAATTACGCTGGGCATAATCTTCAAGTACGCTGGTCGTACTACTCTATTAGCCATTACGTTGGACGTACAACTTAGTACGATGGGTGTACCCTGATGTGTGGCATCATACGTGTCGAGTTCGTATGATACGTGTCGAGTTCTTATGATACGTGTCGCATGCGATGGAGTAGGCTACGTGACCCAACTCAGACCTTGAACACGAGTACGTTGGGCGTATTCCGAAATTCCAAACTTCTAAAATTTGTATCTTTCGCATATGAGCTCTGTTTTTGACATTCTTTATATCCACGTGTAGGTGCGACTATGCTCTACAACTTTCATTTAGACTCCGTCGACTAATTTTGACTTTATTTTTAAAGTTATATTTTTAACAGGCCAGGACAGGAAAAGTCCGTTAAAAATTCATAACTTCTTCATCCGACATCCGTTTTCATCTGTCTTTTTACCATTGCATTAATATCGACGAGATCTTCGATTCTCGTTTAGATTGTTTCGGCTAAAAATCACTCGATCTAAATTTTGAGTTTTAGGCTGCATGCTGCTAAGTCGAAACTTAAAAAAATCATAACTTCCTCATACGAAGAAAGATTTTGACGTTCTTTTTATGCACACTCTCGGTTTAACGAATTCTACGACTTTCTTTTAGATCACTAAGGCTAAAAATCGTTCTATTGTAAATTCACTAATTACGTCACGCAGTATCGTACCGGGTCTGTCGCGAAACTTCGACAGGTCATAATTTCTTCGTTATAACTCGGATTTCGGTATTCTTTATATCTCCAGAATCCTTGTTTCAACCACTACAACTTCCTTCATAGATATCGGGTTTATCTAATGTTTATTTTCGACGCTTATTTTTATTCTTAACTTATTAAATCATAATAATTAAGTAAATAAGCACGCAATTCACATAATATTCAAATAATACACCTTTATTATATCAAAACAAGTTACAAAGGTTGACCTAGACTATTACATCATCATTTATGTTTAACCTAGAAACACGGGGGTTACATATATTCTGAAGAAGTATAACTCAAGGGTGAGTTAATCCTCCCAAATTTGGGCTGAATGTTTAGAATGGTTCATGTTGATAACCACGTCTCATTATGACATAATTCTCCGTAAGCAAATAATGACTGTAAAATAAATAAATAAATAAATAAATAACTTGAGTTATGTGTTATAACATGTATTTTGTCTAAATATATGTGAACTCGAGCAATGAAATAGTAACATTTTTATAACACAATATGCATATCGATGTACATATTGCATCATAACTAAAAATGTAAAATAATTAAGGATATGATGTGTTTATTTGAGAAGAGACAAGGGACCACTAATATAATGTGGAGGATATGTTATGTCAATAGCATAGGAGGTGAAGGATAAAACTTGTAAATATGGATCAAATAACTTGTGAATGTGTAACGTCATACATCCCACGTGTAGGTAAATTAGGAAGTTACGATGTCTAGTGAAACTGCCACAACCGATCACTTTTTTTTGTTCTACCTCATCAATTCCATTTCGTTTTTTATGTAAGGGATAACGACTTAAAAATGTAATATTTTTTTTTGATATGTACACATTTAGTCACCGAGTTTTTTTTGTCCATATTTTTCCATTGAATTTGTTGAACTGTTCAAAAAACATCCTTATGACCTGCAATCATAGGTTTAACCGGTTTCCGGCGAGTCTCCGGTTATTTTCTCCGGCGAGACTTCGATGTGCATGATTTTTCCGGCGAAACATAATCTTTTCATAAAACAAAGATTAACACATCAAATATATTCCAGATTCAAGAACACATACAAAAATAAATATATAAACACACATACATACACATCAGATCACTATTCATCGTCTTTAACCTCCAAGCCACCATTAAAATCGAGTTCTTGGGTTTATGATTTTCAGATGATGGTGTACGAAGGGAGTGAAAGATAGTATGTGTTGTTCCAAAATCGACTACAGAAAGGAAAGAAGAGAGAAGTGTATGAGTGTTGTTCCAAAATCATGAACACACTAACTGATCTCTGAAAATCGTTCCAAAAACCAAAATCTCAGATCTGGGAAGAAGATGAACATGATGAAGATCTACAAACAAAGATGATGAACACACACATATACTTCGATTTATGGAGGCTGAAACACATACATCAGATATGTGATGAACACAGATAAATATACATCATATTATTGTTCATCATCTTCAACCTCCGTTCATGAGCAAATCTGAAACAATTACTTGAGCAAAACTTTGGTTTTTTGAAGAATAAAACACCAAAAATGATTTCTTGAGCAAAACGATTTCATCCATGGCAGATCTAGCAAAAAACGAAATTATACACACATGTAGTTATAGGTTCGTGTTTTGATCTAATACATACACACACACATTCAAATATGAAGAAGTTCTCAAGAACAAACCCATTAGAAGATCTCGATAGATCTGGAATTTTTGATCGAATAAGAGACACCCACCCTCTTCGATTTTGATTGCAACCTCCTTCTCTCCTATTGTGCTGGTTCAGAGGATAATGCATTGACGAGCTTGTACATTATGCTGCATAGTTTGTATTTTGCTTACTTTCAACCATCAGAGAAAAACGAAGGGGAATCATTTGAAGTGAAGGACTCATCAATGAAGTTTGATCGGAGGTTGTTGGAAATAGCTTGAGACGGGATCTGGGTTTGTGGGGGTGAAGGTCTCGGTTTTAATGGTGACTTGGAGGTTGAAGACAATGAACAGTAAACAATTTTAATGGTGACTTGGGTTGCTTTGGATAAACAAATCTAGCTAGAAAACGTAATCGATTTGTTAATAGAGAGATGAGGGAGGCGGAAGAAGGGCTTGGTGGTAGTAGTGGCTAATGAGAACGACGATCAAGAAGTGAGGTGTGTGTTTGTGTATTTAATTTTGGAAATCGAAATCTAGTGTGTTGTGTGTGTTCTTGAGTTGTTAATCTGAAAAATCAAAACCTTACTTGTGTGTTACAACTCGCCGGAAAAATCATATTGTCCAGAGACTTGTCGGAGAAGATGACCGGAGTATCATCGGAAATGCAAAGACCGCCGGAAACCGGTTAAACCCACACCAACCAGTCATAAGGGTAAGATATGGACAACAAAACAAGTTTAGCGGGAAAATGTGGACAAAAAAAAATTTCAATGACTAAACATGTACAAAACGAAAAATACAATACCCTTTTAAGTCAAGATTTATTGTTTTCTACTTAAGCTAAAGGTATTTAAACGTCTTTTTATTTATTTGATATTATTTAATGGATTTTTGTGTTTCATAAGAAGCTTAGAATCTTATAACCAAATGCATGTTAAAAAAATATACGTTTGCATATTCATCGATTTAATTATTAAACATGTCTAAGTTTAAAGAAACATGTTTAATATAAAGTGGAGGATTTGATCTTTTTCATCAAACGTGAATATTGAAATTTTGGAAATAGGATGCGACATATTATTTTGGAATTTATCAAGATTTTTGACTAACAAAAGCAGTGTTGTAAAACTCGCCGAATTGGCCGATTACTCCTCCAAGTACCGGCTACTCCCCCCCTTGACGAGGCGAGGTACATAATCCTGAGTACTCACCGATCAGCCCCTTACTGAATTGAGTAGTGTTGTGAAATTCAGTCACTTCGGTGATTAATATGTATAATATACTTAATGATTTATTATTTAACACACGCACATGCAATTTTTACTACATATATATCTTAAATTTTTCATTAATTATTCATGAAGTGAGACCATTATGTGTTTTTCATTTTTTGTGTATTCACATGTATCCAATTTTGTTATATATTTCAATCAACTTATGATTTTATCTTATTATTTTGACATATATAATTTCCCTAAAAATATTTCTACACAAATTTCCAAATCCGAGTACTCCCCGAGTACTCGCTACTCGGTAGTCGGCTGAACAGGTACCGAGTAACGAGTTCTACAACCTTGAACAAAAGTCAATATTATATTGACATACATAAGAATAATCGATATTTAATTAGAGGAATTATAAAGTACTAGTTAGGAGCATTATGCAGAAGCATTATAAGTTGTTGAATTATTGCAATGTATTAATTTATTAGGATTGAAGGAAAGGATTGCTCAGCAGTGCGATAATAAAAGTTAATCAATGTAGCTTTCTTTAAGGCGAGCTATAAAACCTTGTAAAGTATGAATACATGGCTTGTATGTTGTGCTTAATGAAATAAGTGATTATTAAATTTGTTGGCACTTAGAATGTATTGTTCAATTGATTATATAGTTGTATTGTGATGTTACATAAATATTAAGTAACACAAGAAAAGATAAAGAGAAAAGATATTGCAAGCTTGCCTAAGGGTCCTTATGGACTAAGACGTGACCATTTGGATGATTTGTTCTCCAGTATGGATAGACGTGAATTATTGATGGGACCATAATATGGATAACCGTAAATTATTGTCGGGGCCATAATATGGATAGCCATAGTTATTGATGAGACTATATTTCGGTCGTTATGGTTTATAGTAATTTAATTAATGTATTAAGTTATAACTCACCAGACATGTCTGATAATTGTTATGTGCCATGTGTTCCAGGTTCAAGTACAAAACCTTAGTACGAGTGATGATAGTGGCAGCAAGAGTATGGACTGGATATAGATTTTGCACTTAGTAATCTTGTTGCTTTAATTATGGTTTTGATATGGTTGTACACCCACTAATTTTCTGGGGAAAATGTTATATGGTTTTTGGAAACTCTGGTTTTTGAATGATGTTATATAATACTCTGATAAATTCCCAGAAAATAACATTATAATATATGTAAAAAGTTTTGGGTGTTACAATAGGGTTGTCACGAGAATAACTAATCATTGTCGTTGAAATCACATGAGTAGTAAAAATATACGTTTACAAGTTACCAGTTGTTGGAAGGTATATTAGGAGGAGTTTGCCCCATTGGTTAAGTATCAATTTCCAAATTAAGTAAGATAATTCTTAATTAATATTAAGACATGAATTTACAAAGTTTATAAATTCGAAACTTATGAGTTTTACATATAAACTATACAAATGCTTGTACAAGTTTTCAAGAGTAAATTTGACTATTTTATGTTTTTACGAAGTGTGATATGACTTTATTTTATATAAATTGGTATTCAAAATCTTTATATGAAAAGAAAATTTGGTCATGAGAACCGTCAGAGTTTGTTATAAATTTGATTTACTTATATATTTTACAAATGGTGTATTTTTGGATTTGAGCAAATGATATTTCTAAATGAGTCTAAATATACTTTTATGAGTCAATTATTTTATACTTTTGATATAAAAGAGCGTGTTTATAAAAGCTGATCAACCAGATAAATTTTATAAAATATTTTTGAGTATAAAATTACTTTGTGTCTAAACCTGTAGAACTCGCCAACAATTTTGTTGACATATCTTAATGCATGTATTCTCAGGTTTTTTATAAGGTCGGAAGTGTTTGTATAGAAGATCCCGCGATATTTTTATCATACAATTGTGAACGCCGGTTACGCGTGTGTAACGATTCAACAATAACTATTATCGATGTACGTGACAACCGTCAAATTTTAGTCAAACAAAGTCAACAAATCAACCCAAACAACTCAACTAGTACTAGTATGTTAGGGTTTATGATATGTTTCCTAAATGTACACCTTACTATTATAATACAAAGTATCACTCAAAAGTCTCATATGTTCAACAATCTAAACTCTAATTAGGGTGAGAAACATAACAACTCAATAAAAACTCAACCATGTATACTTTGGGGATTGATAACACTCATAACACGATGTAGTGGAGTCCATAATCTTAACACTACAGGGCAACCGTAACTCAGGTTACAAACACAGTCTCTTTCTCTCTCTCTCTCTCTCTCTCTCCTAAATCTCTCTCAAGATCTCTCCCAATTCTCTACCAAATCTCTCTCAAGATGCGAACCCTCTCAGGATGCGAAACCCTCTCAAGATGCGAACCCTTTCAGGATGCGAAATCCTCTCAAGATGTGAAACCCTCTCAAGATGCGAAACCCTCTCAGGATATGAACCCTCTCAAGATGCAAACCCTCTCAGGATGCAAAACTCTCTCAGGATGCGAACCCTCTCAACAGCGAACCCTCTCGCCTCTCATTCCGAATTTTTGACAATTTCGCACTTTACGACATTTTTATGAGTTTTTGACGTTGGATTTTCATCCAACTCATATTTTTCACATCTTAGACCCCCTAAACTCATATGTTATCCTCATATTGAAGATTTATTATATATAAATCATATTTTTACATTATATTACACAAGTGGGTCAAGTAGATCCCCACTTGCCACCTTTATGTCACTTCCCCACTTGCCATTGGTCAAACCATTATCTCTTCACACATTTCAACCAATCCACTTGCATTATTATATCTTATTCCAATCTCCATTTAAACCTACTTCCAGGAGAAGATTGATTCTTCACATTCACCATTTTTTTTTCACATTTTCCACTAAATTCTCCAAGAACATTTCACGCTCTCTCTAGAAAAGAGCCTTTCAAGAATTCTACTTGGGATATTTTCTTAGATTTTGGTAATTGTTCCTCCAACTTTTAAACATTCTACATATGCTCTACAAATCTCAAATCATTTACACAAATATGTAAATATTTGTTCATAGGATCGTCAAACCCTCAAGTATTGTTCAAGTGTTCTTAACTTGAAAACTCATCATCCTCAACCTTCCACTCTTCAAGGAATCACATAAGGTGAGTTCATAATCCTAAATTTTCATGTTTTCTTCAAGTTTTAATGGGGAGAATACAAGTTATAACACGAAAACATAATCTAAACCAAAACATCAGCTTTCCACAGAAAAGTTGTGATTTGTTTACGAACTGTTTTACCCATCTAAAACTTAATATTTTTCAAAAATGTATACTATGCAAGTATTTCAGGTTTATACCTTTTTAAGGACTACTCGCACGCGTTCATATGATTTTCTACAATTTATGACGATCTTTACAAAATTGTCTGTCATTCCAGAAAGGATCTCGGACCAGTCTGTAAAAATGAACATTTTCACACTGGTTAGAGACCACTAAAGGCAATAATAAAAATTATGGACAAATTAGAATCATTTTCTAAACTCTCAGAGTTTACAGATTCAGATTTTGACTTACGATGATTTTTTTATAATTTCTGTAAAAATGTGAACATAAAAGTTAAACTAGAAAAATAGTTTATAGATTTATTTACACTTTGTAATATGTTGAGCAACAAGGGTATTTTCTCAAAAACTTTATTACCGTTTATACAAAAATGTTAAATTGCAAAGGTCTTTCATTACATACAGAACATGCATATAAACTATAATAGATATAGTTTATGGAACTTACATACTATTTTACTAAGTCGGGAAACAATACAAAAGCAAACATATAAACTATAATAGGTATAGTTTATGGAACTTACATACTAATTTACTAAGTCGGAAAAAAAATAAAAAAAACAAACATATAAACTATAATAGGTATAGTTTAGGAGACATACATTACGATATCACTATGAAAATTGTAATACATACAATTTATCATTACAAAATGATTTTTCATTATTCTACACATAACCGTCAATATAGCTTTGTGAGACACGCCTTCAAGTACTTATCTAAGTACCAACAAAAGTCCTGATTTTATAATCAAAGTCTCCTGGAGGGAGAGCGTGAATTTGTGTATAGATCTATATGAGACTGACGATCTTGCGCCCTGACTGTTAGCTACAGTTTGAACGAAAGTTCTGGTGTGACAAATGTCATAACGATTCTGACGCTTGAAAAATGACGTATCAGGCCATCTTAGGTTATCAAGCATGAGTATAATAACTTACAATATGGTATTAACAATATGATTAGTGTACAAATACTTACATAACTTCAAATGGTTTTTAATAAAACTACAAAACAATATTTTACAGTACAACTGGTGGATCCAAGAACATACATACTAAAGGTTCAATGTTCATTTATAAATTAATAAGGCGTAAAGGACCCTTATTTGTTAATTCTGTGATTCCTTAGTTTTTACATTAGGGTTATATACAATGAAGATCCGATAGGCAGTAGAATGTGTGATTTCCGCTTTACTTCTTGTTCCTTGTTTGGTTATGGGCTCAGAGCAGAACCACACATTTGACTGTCCGTTCGAATCTTTGATTATATATAACTTGTATACACTAAGTGATCATAGGAGGAACCAGTATGGGTCATACTTCTTCATATAAGTACAATACACTATTTTCTAGCACAAGAAACTTGCATTTATGGAAAAACATTTATCCAGGATTATATATATAAATACAACTACAATACGCTACTTTTCTAGTACAGTACAACTTACCTTTCTGAATGGACCATTATTGTTAGCTCTATGATTACCTAGTGAATATGTTAGGGTTATACACAATGAAGATCCAATAGGTAGTAGAATGTGTGATTTCCGCTTTACTTCCTGTTCCTTGTTTGGTTGTGAGCTTAGAACAAAACCGCACATTCGATTGTCCATTCGATCGTGATTAAATATAACTTGTATACACTAGGTGATCATAGAAGGAACTAGTATGGGTCACACTACTTACATGAATTCATACTTCATATTAATAATTTTAAGCATAAGAAACTTATAAATTTTGGTCTTAAGGTCTAAGACTACATTTCATTTACAAAAGAAAATATTGGATTTTCTGGAAGGACTCACTAACGTTTTCAAGGAACAAAGAACATACCTTTTTCATACAAAATGCGTATGAACTCACCAACTTAAATGTTGACACTTTTTCAAAACCAATTGTATTCTCAGGAAATCAGTAAACAGGTACTCACTCAGGTTTTGAAGATGGGGCGTAGCAGCGTCAAGTCTTAGTTTTTGGTATAGTTTTGTTGTCAAACAAACAATGATTCGAATACAAATGTGAACACTATATTATTAATACAGATGGTTGTTGTTGCTTTGATTACTATTATTCAATTGTTATAATACTGTACATGACATCATCCTCCTTGAACGTTTCCGCCGTTCTGGTTTGGGGGTGTGACAATGTAACTTCTATTTCGGTAAAATATAATATTATATTTGTATTGTCCAATGTATGTTCAATAACTGTGATTACTGGTTTACGTCGTGCACCTCAATGTTCTCGCCATCGGTCGGGGGTTATCTTCTCCATAACATTTGCCTCCTTAGCCTTCTTTGGAAGCTTGCAATTTGCAACCCGATGACCCCGTTGGTCACAGTTATGGCGGTTTCCTTGAAACCTTTTCTTAAAAATTCCACCTTTGGCTCCTAAGTTTGAACCCTTGCCTTTCTTTTGGAATTTGCCCTTTCTAGATTTGTTCTTCCTAGAAGTTTGACCATGCTCCACCACATTAGCTTTCTCAGAAGTAGGGGTATAACTACTCTTTTAAGCTATCTTATTGTCCTCTTCAATTCGAAGGTGAACAATAAGGTCCTCAATGGACATCTCCTTTCTCTTATGTTTCAAGTAATTCTTGAAATCAACCCAACTCGCAGATAACTTCTCAATCATGGAAGCAACAGAAAAAGGCTCATTAAACCCCATACCCTCGTCATGCATGTCATGTAGGAGGACTTGTAGTTCTTGGAATTGGGACATAATAGTTTTGCCATCCACCATTTTGTAGTCAAGAAATCGGGCAACCACAAATTTCTTTGTCTTGACATCTTTAGTTTTATAGTTTTTGTCCAATGAGTCCCATAGTTTTTTGGCTGTCTTTGTTACACTATATACATTATAAAGGGAATAAACAAGGCCATTAAGAACATAATTCCTACACAAGAAATCAAAATGTTTCCAAGCATCAATAGCAGTTAAAGCTTGCACATCTCCTTCTCCTCTGGGCATTCGAGGAGCCTCTTCAGTTAAGAATCTAGCAAGATGTTGGATAAGGTGTCTAAGTCCATAACTATTTCTGGTATATACTTGACCCGACCCGACATGGTCCACTTGGGTTGCATGACACCATGGAATTGGATAAACTAAAATGAGAGAAATAACACTTATGGTGTGACATCCCCAATTTCACGGCCAGAAAAGACCGATTTGTTTATGCTTTGTTTTATAAAACAGAGTGATCGTTTAAAGAAAACGGTTGCGGAATTTGTTCCCAAAATAAAATATGATAACCATTTATCAAAATATTTCTCAAAGAGAATGTATTTTCATTAAATAATAAAACCTCGGGATGTCATGTTCGTTACAGACCAAAAGCATAAACAATATAAAATAGATCTTACAATAGTTATTTATAACTATTGATCTATAATCCAAAATCTCTCGTCAAGTTCACCAACTTATACCCTTGTGCCATTACCTGTAATGAAAAGAAAACTGAGTGGGTCAGGCTTGGGAGCCTGGTGAACATATAGGGTTTTCAACCCACAATAATATAATTATTATATTTAATCAGCAAACAATCAACCCAATTACCCATCCCCATTATCTTCTTAAGGTTTTACCCTAAGAACCAACTATCCTTCATTCCTTTATTCCTAAGGAATTGGCACAAAATCCATTGCTGCCAAAGTTTATTTATCAAGTACTAAATCCATAGTTATCAGGTGCTAACTCCATAGTCACCAAGGTTCACTTAACAAGCGCTAACTCCATAGTCGCCAAGGCTTACTCAACAAGCGCTAACTCCATAGTCGCCAAAGTTTACTCAACAAGCGCTAACTCCATAGTCGCCAAGGTTCATCAAATAGACACGAAGTCACATCGTCGCGCCAAGGTTTATACAATAGGCGCTAACTCTATAGTCACCAACTATCCCATCTACCCAAGTTCTACCCAACATTTTCGTAGATATAAATACTTACATAGTTTAAATCATTTAACACTTGTATAAAACATCAACTCCACACCCATCTCAAATAGACAAATAATGCATAAACACATAGCACGTATTTCATAGCTGTTAGCCAAATCAGAAGAACTATAGGCTCGAAGGCTCGGGTTGGTCAAGCGAACTGATTCATTTAATTCTTCGCCTAGTCTTAGCACCCGCACAGTAGAGGGGAATAAGCATTCCCTTTCCGACAAAACTAAGCGTCTTGCCGCTGGGTAAAGGCAATAGGAGGAGGTTTGGAACCCCAAAACAAGTCTAGGCTTAAGAACGGATGACTCCCAAGAGCTCTTATCGACGGAGTCGTTTGGCACCTCGATGTCGACTCATCACATCCTGGGGTTGAAGAAGGTCCCAAGGGTTCGGTTGTTCGCCGATTCATACTTCATATTTATGTGTTAGAAGAAAGTAACTACACCCTCACACATATAAACAACAATATACTTAATACACTCAAACCATACTTGTATTATTATCGTGTTTATGAAAGGTAGTATACACTCACTTGATCAGAAGATGATCGGACAGCACTACGACTTGCAGAAGTAGTATATCTCCGCAGATCTGGAAGATCTTCACAAAAATTGAACTTCTCGCGGGCAGAGCTTCGGCTCGGGAATCACGCTCTTCGGGATTCTCGGGGCTTCGGATCTTGCTTCGGGACTCGGGATTGATACCGGGGCTTTGGGACACTTCGGGCACGCAAAACGATGCAAAACGGTAGAGAGAAGAGAGAAAAAGAGCAAATAAGTCGGCTGCCCTCGCATCCTATTTATAGAAGGCTGGAGCCTCGGAGTACGCGGGGCGTACGCATCCGAAACGTCACTGCATGCGTCATCTGAAGAACTCGAGTGCGAAGGTCGTCATGCTTCGCTGTACGCGGGGCGTACTTTGGATGAGTCCGATGAATCGTCTTCGGATAATACCGGGAGTTAATAATTAAATTTAATTATTAATTATTTAATAAACTTTGAAAATTCATATCTTCTTCATACGAACTCCATTTTCGACGTTCTTTATATCCACGCGTAGGTGAGACAACGCTCTACGACTTTCGTTTAGACTCTGTCGGCTAATTTTGACCTTTATTTTTATTATTTATTTTTAATAGGCCGGGACAGAAAATTTTGTTATAAATTCATAACCTCTTCGTTTGACGTCCGTTCTTGCCTAACTTTTCGTCGTTTCGCTACTAACAACGAGATCTTCGATTCTCGTTTAGATCGGTAAGGCTAAATATCACTCTAACGTAAATTCACTTTTTACGTCATTCAGCGTTGTGCCGGTTCTGTCGCGAAACTTCAACAAGTCATAACTTCTTCGTTATAACTCGGATTTTGGCGTTCTTTATATGCACGGAAACCTTGTAACATATACTACAACTTAGTTAGGATTATTCATCCTAAATAATCTTCTATCAAAAAGTCATTTTTGACGGTTATTGTCTCTAAATTGACTAGCCCTGATCTACGGGTGTTACATATGGTTTATTAGTATATTATAAGTTCTAATATATTAATAATATTATTTAATTAGTTTGATCAAGAATTAATTTAGAATTAATTAAGTGATCAAAAGATAACTAATTAAATATATGGGTAGATTATGTAAATCTTCCATATCTTATATAGTGGGCTAAGAGGCTCCATTGATTATCAAGTTGGGTTCCACCCTGTGACATCTCCATTTTTACGGCTAGAAAAGACCGATTTTGTTTATGCTTTATAAAAATCAGAGTATCTCTTTTAATAAAAATGTTGTGGAATTTGTTCCCAGAAAAACATGTTAAATACGTTATCAAATCATTTTCGAAGAAACGTATTTTATTCATTTTAAAACGTTTGGGATGTCATCATCAATACAAGAACATAAGCATAAACGGAACTTACATTTATTTACACTAGTGATCTACATGTCTTTAATCTCTCAGTGTAATGTCACTTCATATCGACACCTGTGATATAAATAAACTGAGTGGGTCAGGTTGGGAAACCTGGTGAATACATAGGGTTTTCAACCCACAATAATATAATTATTATGTTCAATCATCAAACAATTAACCCAATTACCCATCCCCATTATCTTCTTTATTCCTAAGTACCCTCCCTAAGGATTTATCCTAAGGGTCGTCTCCTACATCATATTTTACCTCTCATCTTCTTACATCGCATCTCCTTATATGTTTGTTCCTAAGGACTTTCCCTAAGGAGCATCGCCTACATCGCCTAGACAGTATTGATTCAGGGATTACTCCCTCAATACGTGCCCACCAAGGGTTAGGTTATCATCGCATGAATACGTAGTTACAACATCGCCTAAACTCGTAATTCATCACCTACATGTTATGAGCCTGCTGGTGTTTCCACGGGGTTGTCTATAATAGTTCGTGGTCGCCATCTATACTCTGGTAGATGACTACATCTCCAAATTGTTGGACAAGGTTGTAGTATCCTACATCACCGATTCATCATCACCTATCTATCCTCACCTAATTATCATCACCTATCTCTCATTATTTTATTTTGTCACACCCAACTATTTCATCTACCCATGTTTTATCCCAACATATTAGTAGATATAAATATACAGTTTAAATCATTTAAAACATGTATAAAATCATTCATCCGGCATAGACAACAAGTATTCAGATAATATGCACACATAGCACGTAATTTATGTAAAATACTTCATAGATATGTGTAAGATGAAAGGGACCATGCACTCACCTGAAAAGGTGGTGATTCTGCCTTCGAACAACGCTTCGTTATCTCAAAACAATTATCCCTCGATAAAACCTAGTATCATTATCACTAGGGTTTAGTCTAACGTTAACCGTGACTAATTAATAGTCTAGCTATTATTATTATTATTATATAAGCGTTAACCAACACTCTATATAACTCATAATAATAGCCCAAATAATTATTTTAAGGTCCTAATAATGTTACTATATTAAAACCTAAGATATACAAAAGATACGTTAGGCGTAGCTCACTTGCAGCGGGTTTTTTTCAAAATCGGGCTCCGTTGGAGCAGCGTTCCCGAGCTGAAAGGCTCTTCTTCTCGGAGCCGTCAGGTGCTCCGGGGCTTCCGCCTCGTGCTAGGGAGGTTCCCTAGGCTTTTTGGGGGGTTTCGGGGCTACAGAGGAGTTCTAGAGAGAGAGAGGGAAGTGAAGGGAGGTGTGAGAATGAATGGAGGGGGCATCTCTATTTATAGGAGGCTGGAGGGTCACTCACGTCGTGAGCCTACTTGGGCACCAAGGCAAAGCCTAGTGCTGACACGTGGCATCGCACACAGGGTGGAAATCAACCAATTTTCAAAAGTTCATAAAGTTCGCATACGAAATCCGTTTTTGAAGTTCTTTATATCCACGCGTAGGTAAAAACAAGATCTGCAACTTTCATTTAGACTCCGTCGGGTAGTTCTCGACCAATCTTAAATTTAACAGTAGGAGGAGTTTAGACTGCTAAATGACCGCGAAGAATTCGTAACTCCTTCATACGGAATCCGTTTTCGTCTATCTTTTTACCATTGAGTTCCTATTATGAGATCTTCAACTCTCATTTAGGTGGCGTAAGCCAAAAACCACTCGAACTAAAATTCGAGTTTCAGGTCGTGCACTGCTAAGCCGAATCTTAGAAAAATCATAACTTCCTCATACGAAGTCAGATTTGGGCGTTCTTTTTTTGTATGTTCTCGGTTTAATGTATACTACAAATTTTATTTAGATCACCAAGGCTAAAAAGTCCTCTATCTTAAATTCATTATTTACGTCTCCCGGTGCCGTGCCAGTTTAGCCGAAAAACTTCGACGGGTCATAATTTCTTCGTTATAACTCGGATTTCGGCGTTCTTAATATGTACGGAACCCTTGAGACATATTCTACAACTTGGTTAAGATTATTTATTCCAAATAATCATTTGTCGAAAAGTCATTTTCGACACTTATTGCCTCTAAATTGACTAGCCCGGATCTACGGGCGTTACACACCAATAGGATGCTCCATGGAGTTAACCCATGGATCATGAAATGAAGAGTCATGTTACATTAGGGTTTACCTAATGCAACACACTATATAAACAAAGTTGTTCTCCCCAAAATCGGCTACACTAAAAAACAAGAGGGCTAGAGCCGATTTTGCAAGTGTAAGATTCTCTCAAAGTTTACTTCTTTGCATTTGGTGTTGTATGAAGCATTTGAGGCATCACACTTGGGGTGCTAGGCTCACAAGGTTTCAAGGATCATAATCAACAACAAGGTATGTTATTCTATCTTTCATTCAAGATAAAAATGTTCCCCATGTATGCTAGATAGGAATATAACCTTGGAATTCAACTTTGCATGATAATTAAACAAACATAGACCCAAGGTTATTAGGGTTGCATGTACACTTAGGAAGTGTTAGAATGCTCAAAACCCATCACAAGATTCAATGTGGTAAGATAGAAGAGCATCTTTTGCTGCCACCTTTTAAAGTTCAGTCCAGAGAAATTCTCAGGTTTCTCAGCATGATTGACCGACATGGTCATCATTGGAGCTCCTTGAGCACTAAGAGTACCATTAGACTTTGGTGGTTGGGAACCTTCACCAGTAGTCATGCTACAAAAGGAAGCAAATGTAAAATTGTTAAAGATTAAAATTTAATAACAACTAAATTGTTATGTATTGTCTGTTTCCAGAAAATAGGTTCTGAAAAGCTGTGAAACAAATGAAAGAATTTGAAAACTGTTTTAGAAAACAGTTTCTGAAAACAATAATAAATTTTGGATACAATAAACTTAAACAGTTAGATACATGTTAACAGAAAAACAGAAAAAACAGAAAATGTCTTAGAAAACGATTTATGAAAACATATTCTGCAAGTGTGAGGGAGAAAAAAAAATGTTTTTATAAGCACTGTAAGATGAAATAGAAACAATTTTTTTCAAGTTCGTTTCGCACAAACGATTTGTTTTAAGACTGTTAGGAAAATATAACCCAAAAACTATACGAATGAACAAAACCCTAAAATTCTTGACTGAGGTTTGTGTTTAACACAGTTTCCTTAAAACAAATTTGCCCTGTATGGGTGTTTGTTTTATAGGATACAACAACAGAAAGCAATTCTTCTATATTGCCCGAACCCTCACTTGGGCCGGATTATACTTTGGTTGCAACAAGAGAGAAAAGATGAAGCAGAAGCGTAAGAGAGGAAGTGGGTGATTTCATTTCATCCGGTGTATTGAATCAGTCACATAGGCATTGTATATATACTACCCAATGTAACCGATGTAATTAAAACGAACTCGTAACTGTCACAATTAAATACTACCCAATGTAAATCGTAACTGTCACAAGAAATCAAAACCGAAATCTATGATTAATTGCTCTTAATTCATTTTTGTAACTGTTAACCAAAAAGAAAAAAAAATGCAGAAAAGGTCCTTGAACTTTTCTGGTCGATCGGTAGTGCATTTGTGTCTGCCCACAAGTTAAGTGGCTCGAAGCCAATTTGGCTCGCATTTGCACCCCCTGGGTGCGCGAGCCTTGGTTCTAATGTTATGGCTAATTTATTATGGGATTCCAATAGTGAACGCAGGCACCACTGGATTGCTTGGGACAACATTTGTAAATCCATGAAGGAGGGTGGGTTGGTAATTAGACATGAAATTACATGCCAAACTTGTGGGGGCTTATATTGTTGGTCAGGTTCTTTAGGGAAAATTTATGAGATCTAAATAGGGTCATAAGTCTTGCAAAGGTAGCTAGTCTTTGTAGTTATAAACCAATTTCCTTTTCATTCTCCCACCAATATGGGATGAGTTTTAAAACCCACTTAACTCCTTTATTTTCTCTTCCAATTTCCCTACTTTGACAAGAAATTTCTCATTCATTTTTAATCCGTTTTGGACGTTTGATATATCAAAACGAAGATATCACAGAAGAGAACACAAATATATAATCAATAATCATTTTGATTATATTTAGAGTCCAAAATTTGTGCCCAAAAATAAAAAAAAAATCCATTTTTGGAAATTAATAAAATTAATTTTCCAACACTACATGTACCATCATCTTCTCAATATGTTAAAATTTTCACTAAAGTATTCCATCACCTCTTTTTCTAGAGTTTCAATCCAGCTTGAACATCCAGGATTCCCCTCCCGTTTGCACTGCAGGGGGTATTAGCGAATTATTATTTATGTATTCTTGTATTATTGTCTAGTATTGTAAATCCCATTTGTATTCAAGCTTATTCCTCTTGGATTATGTATATATACCATTTATGTGAATGAGAGAAGGTTACAGGAAAATTATTGGAATTTCATGGATTAGATTTCATTGTTTAGCGATTTCTAGGATGATTAGTTTTCATGGTCTGACTACTAATCCTTTAATTCTAAAGACTATTAACGTCAGTAGTGATCAGGTGAATTATTTATCCCTAAAATTATTGTTTGGCTTGTATTATAAAAGACTTGGACTTTTATTAATTTCTATTATGTTGAAAATCCATTACACATGATTAGTCATCACATGCAAACTTACATATTAAAGTAATTACTTTACTATTTAACTCTAGGTTTTGATCAAACACTAGTGTCTTAAAATTCATAAAACTATATAATTCAAGTAAACATAGATAGATTGATCAACAAAGCTCAAACACACTGAATAAACAACTCAGTTGTAACGCCCGTGTTTCTAGGCTAGGCATTAATATTGACATAATGTTCTAGGTTAACCTTTGTAACTCATTTAGAAGAAATGAAAAGGAATTATGTGAATTTTATGTGAATTATGTGTTTTATGCTTAATTATTAGGGCTTAATTAATTAAAAATAAAAATAAGCGTCAAAATTTAAAGTGTGAAATAAGCCCGATATCTTTACATAAAGTTGTAGTGGTCGAAACAAGGATTTCGGGGATATAAAGAATGCCGAAATCCGAGTTATAACGAAGAAGTTATGATCTGTCGAAGTTTCACGACAAAACCGGCACGGTGCCGAATGTCGTAAAAAGTGAGTTTTTGATAAACTACTTTTTAGCCTTAGTAATCTAAACGAAAGTCGTAGTATTCGTTAAACCGAGAAGTTCGATAAAAAGAACGCCCAAATCTGACTTCATATGAGGAAGTTATGATTTTTCGAAGTTTCAGCTTAGCAGTAGACAGCTAAAAACTTGAATTTTAGATCGAGCAATTTTTAGCCGACACAACCTAAACGAGAATTGAAGGTCTCGTCATTAGGAGCACAACGGTGAAAAGTCTGACGAAAACGGACGTCGGATGAAGAAGTTATGAATTTTTAACGGATTTCCTGTCCCGATCTGTTAAAAATAATAATATAAAAATTAAAGTCAAAATTAGCCGACGAGGTCGAAACGAAAGTTGTAGAGCGTAACTTTAGCTACGCATGCATATAAAGAATGTTAAAAACGGAGCTCGTATGCGAAAGTTATGGATTTTAGAAGTTTTTGCGCGAAAAACGAGAAAAATCCCCAAAACCGAGAAATTTCGCTGAGTCACCTCGGACACGTCATCCCTCGCATGCGAGGCCTCCACGTGGTACCTCCTGATAGGACCGAGCTTCGCGTGTCGTCTTCTGATTGGACCAAGTCCGCGGTCCACTCGCATTCGGACATGCTCGCATGAGACACCCCGCGGATGCTCCTCGGACACCCCTTCACATACATGGACTCTTCTCATTGGACCGAGACTGCTGATCAATCCGAAGCTCATAGCTGACCAGTCCGAGCCTCGCCGAAGCAACCACCTGGTCCGAGCCTCGCAGACGCGTGCCATCCCCTCCTCGGTTCGGATCCGAGCCTTCGGTCCTCCTCCCCTATAAATAAAAGGGTGCGAGGCCTCCCGGGGGTATTTTGAAAACTTGTCATTTTTTGCCCCTTTCTCCATATTTCTTTCATATTATCATCCCCCGAAGCCCCGGTATCAATTATAAGCCCCGGAATACACCACGAAGTGCCCGTGAAGCCCAGAAAATTTATCTTTTCGGTTTCGAAGCCCGACTTTTGCAGAGCCTGGTTTCTCAATAAAACTCTCGGTTTTATTAGAAACGATCGTTTTAGGAAACGAATTGCTGCCCGGTTTTCATTAAATCAAGCGAGTGTGTAGTCACTTTCATCTTACACATAGATATGAAATATTTTATATAAAATACGTGCTATGTGTATATATGTTGTTTGTTTATTCGAGATGGGCGTTAAATGAATGTTTTATACATGTTTAAAATGATTTAAAATGTATATATATATTTTATCTTCAAATATGTTGGGTAAATATGGGTAGATAAAGTATGAGGGATAGAAGTACAGTATAGATGTACTTTGGTAGCTATGAATTTAGTACAGTATAGATGTACGTTGGTAGCTATGAATTTAGTACAGTATAGATGTACGTTGGTAGCTATGGATTTAGTATGTTGGCAACTATGGACTTAGTGTCTGTTGTATAAACCTTGGTGACGATGTGACTTCGTGCTTATTTGACATAAATTGTTGAGGGAAAACAATGTTGTCATCCAGGTGTTTGTTTTGTTTGACATAAATTGCTGAGGGAAAGCAATGTTGTCACCATACTAATTGCTTTATGTCAGGTGGTCTTATTTGACATATATTGCTGAAGAAAACAATGTTGTCACCTATTTTGGTTGTTTATTTGACATAAATTGCTAAGGGAAAAGCAATGTTGTCACCCCGGTGTTTACCTTATTCGACATAAATTGCTGAAGACAGCAATGTTGTCACTTTATTGGTCGTTTTGTGTTAGGTTGTCTTGTTTGACATAAATTGCTGAGGAAAGCAGTGTTGTCACCATGTAGGTTGCCTTATTTGACATAATTGCTGAGGAACCCCCGAAGCAAAGTCGTCACCCCTAATGAAAATCCTTAGGCTAGGTCCCTTGTGATAGTTGTTTTAGGGACGTAAGGTAAGGATAACGGGTATGGGTAAATACGGTTATTTTAGGTGGATGAAATTAATAAATTATTTGTTGATTGATAAATTAAAAGAGTTTATTATTTATGATGGGTTGAAAACCCTATATGCTCACCAGGCTTCCAAGCCTGACCCACTCAGCTTTTTATATTACAGGTAGTGGACTTCGAGCATAGTCGGATGATGATGATGAGTGATTTTGGATTATAGGCCAGTAGTTGTAAATAACTGTGTAAGGCTTATAATGTCTTGTTTATGCTTTTGATCTGTATCGGAACATGACATCCCGAGGTTTTGTTATGAAATAAAAATATATATTTCTTAAATAAAGGTTTTGATAAATTTTTATCATATTTGGTTTTGGGAACAAATTCCGCAACACTTTTAATCAAATGATTACTCTGATTTTGTTTTAAAAAGCAAAAACGAAATCGGTCTTTTTTGGCCGTGAAATTGGGAATGTCACATCAATTCTTATTGAAATCAACACATAATCTAAGGGTTCATCTACGCTAAGGGAAAATAAAAGTTTTTGAGCCCATAATCATAGATAAAACATAAGTAAAAGTCATTTAAAATCTAATTGACATGGTATGTAAAAGCAAACCGAACGATTTCACTTTGTACTAACACTTGATTATTCCAAAACTCGCTTCAAACATGATCGCCAGTCTTCAAAATGTCTTTGAAAGCTCTCTGATCGTCCATGTTTGGATCCTCTTTTCGTATACATTTTATAGCTTAAGAGATATCCATATATAAAGTTTCCAATTTTTTGCAAAAACATGTCACGACAATAGGTAACTCACGTCACCAATATATGTTTACCAGGTATCCACCAAGTAATTGATAGCTCATCATTCCTCATGCAGCCGTGTTGATCAACGGATACACGTTCCAAAGGCAAGTAGCTCACATCGCAGACTCTAGATTTCAACATTTTATTATTCTCTTTGATTTAGTCCAACAATCCAACAAATAATTTTAGCTCATTTTTATCCAAAAGCATCCTCTCAGCTACAATATGAAATTTTAACATAATAAGTATTAAATATCTCAATTTAGGATCAAAATACAACAAAGAAATACTACCATATCGCATAAGTTATACGTATAAAAATAGCGATATCACAGGCCAAGAATGGACTTCTATCTTCGAATGTAATAAAGAGACATAGTCTAGTTCCACGAATTATGCCCTTCTCATCCATACAAAGGATATGAATTTTGTTAAGGTGGTAAGCAATTGGCTTTTGTGTATTGATGTTATCATTAATCAACCGAAGAATTTTTAGTAATTTTAGAAGGGTTGTTCTATAATTATCCCTTTAACCAATTTTACCCCCCATCCCCCAACATCAATCTAATCAACCTTTTTATTTTTGATTTGACATCATTTTTTTATTTTTCTTTTTTATTTTTTTTATTTTTCTTTTTTATTGTTTTTTCTTTTATTATTATTATTATTATTATAAATTTCGATAATCATATAAAATTCCGACAATATTTTAAAATTCGGACAACGTTATAAATTCGAACGATATTATAAAATTCGAACGACTATATAAAATAGAACAAAAGTAAAATATGTTTTCAATCCGTATAACACACCACGTAAATGTAATATCGAACCAATTAATATATCCGTGATAAATAAAGACAAACTTTGTTTTTGTTCCGTTTTATATAGTCGTTCGAATTTTATTATGTCATCCAAATTTATAATGTCATCCGAAATTTAAAATGTTGTTCGAATTTTTTACAGTTATCGAAATTTATAATAATAATAATAATAATAATAATAATAATAATAAATAAATAAATAAATAAGTAAAAACAACAAAAAAAAAACAAAATAGGAAAAAAAAAACAGAAAAAAAATACAAAAAAGTGGAATTCAAAAAGAAAAAGGATACTTATAGCATTTTAGAACTTACATATTTATCATTAATAAAAAGTAGACAAAACTGCAAAAATTGTCCCTATGGTTTCTTATTTTTTGTGGTTACGGTCCAAACGTTTGAAAAGTTGCAGATATGGTCCTTTTCAACAAGTATTGTCGTGGTTTTGGTCCCTCGTCCGTTAGTTGGTTGTTAACTTCCTTAAAATGACAATTTTACCCCCAAGGACCATTTTCGCAGTTTTGTCTTTTACATACTATAAGGATCATTTTTGCATACATTTTTTTTTTATTTTATTGAAATATTATATATTAATAGATATTATTTTTAATATATAATATTATATATTAATAAATATTCTTTTATTTGATTATTAATTTATTTTAGTTGATTTCGTTTAATTTTTTTTATTGGAGTAATTCTTTTTTATTGAATTATTATATATCAATGCATATAGTTTTTAATAAATAATATTTATATTATTAGAAAAAGAATAATTATTATGATATAAATATTATTTAGAAAATAATATTATTAGAAAAAGAATAATTGATAGAATTTAATCATGAAGATGAAATACGATTAGATGAAGATTCTTTTAGAGTTGGGTACTTTTTTGTTTTCATTGATATGAAAATTGCTTCATGAAATAATATATTTGAAGAATTGAAGAAATTAACAAATAGTCTTGGATTCTATTATAATGCATTAAAGTTAGACATCCACAATACATTAAACTTATTAGAGTTGAAGAGTTTAATGGATCGACATATTATTATTTTACTTTGCCATCCAGAAAAGGCTGACGGCACAGCTTTTTGCCCGTTTGTCTTCAATCGACATGTATTGAACTTTAAAAGTTATTTAAAAATTATATGTAAGAATATCATTTTGATTGAAAAAATAGTTAAAAAGTTTTCTATTTTCCACTGAAAAGTTCTACGGTCATTGAATTCCATATCTATTAAATGCCCAACATGACATCCTATAATGGTAGAGTTTAATCAATTAAATGTCAATTAAACATGCCACCTCGTTCAACTCTCCTATTAAACTATACATAACTAGATGGGAATCATTCGCGCCCGTTGGCGCTGACTCATTTTTTTTTTTTTGTTCTTACAGGTTGTATATGTACTGCAACATACCGTTATATTGATAAAAATATATTTAACATACAGGAGAAATGATTATTGTCCCTGCAATTACATATTCAGCATGGTTAAGTGTTTTAAATAACCACTCCATAATTAAAAAAAAAAAAAAACAAAGATCGGTTAAAAAAAATACAAAGTGGGTAGGTCACCAGATTAGAGAGTGCAGCCAGTATTAAAGCCCATGAGGTATCATCAACCACGGAAATTGATAAATAACTAAGCACTTGAAATACATATAAATAAATGTCAAGATTATTGTACGGAAATAATTATATAAGATTGCAGTGTTGAAACTTAAAAACACTCACTCGCATTGCATTTTTCTTCTTGCTGCAAGGCATCCCACTATCCCCGTATCTATAACAAAAAAACAGAGGTTCATAAGGAAACACAACTGCAACCATGGAAGATGATGGAACTTTAGCATCAGATGTAAGAACATTAAGTGTCCCCTTCACTAGAGCCTCTATCAATTGTGCCTAATAAAAATTGAGAAAAAGTTATATTAATTTCCACCAAATGATAAGTTAGGAACATACAACATATCTTAAAATGTAAGAATGGAATTTTGAGAGCAAAAGAAGGAAGAAACGAAAACCTATGGTTCAGACATTGAAAGTAGAACATGAAATGCTATATGAAAGACACAAATCTATCATTTCATCACATTTGAATGTCAAAATTAAAACTATTTTGTCTAAATAAGTTAATTAAAACTATATTTTTGATTAATTTGTATTTTAAAACCATTTCTTTAAGTTGAATATGCGAAAAAAAATCTTTTTAATGGAAAAGGAAGAATGAGTTGGAACATTGAGGATCAGTTGCTTGCAATTCAATCTGAATGCCATCAAGCTCTCTCTTGAACCTGTCCTTTGAGCTTGCATAAATCATCTTGCTCCTCACTCTTGCAGTATCCGGTGACCTTTCAATTTCATGCCACATTTTACACAAGTATTAAATTATGTGACAAACCGAATATTACCAAAAAAAACATTTATTATATGCAGTTTTGGGGTTTAACCCCCTATAAATTTATTTTTTCCAACCAAAACCATAAACTTTCAAATATCTGTTCCGAATTAAACCATTTTGACCTGTTAATGTTATATCAGGTTCACAGCTAATTTTCCAAACTAAACATATTCAACTGTCATATCAAGTCAATATGGTTAAATTGGAAAATGTCTTGAATGAAACTTTTAAGGTTTGATTGGAAAAAGATAATCTATTAGTCTGTAAACTGCAAAATTGCGCCAAAATATAATAGATTATTTTGTAACTTGCCATTATATTAAACTTCAGAAAATAATAAATAGCTGATTGGAGAGTTATTATTACCATTATAATTTATTAATGGGAAAAAAAATTTGATGGGGCAATAACAACTATTATTTTATTTTTTCAAATCAAACCATAAAAGTTTCTAACATTTTCCAATTTTAACCATTTTAACCTATTACATTAGGTTTGACTGGCGTTTTTTTTCTTACAAATCAACAATATTTTATTTTTTCAAATCAAACCATGGAAGTTTCCAACATTTTTCAATTTAACCATTTTGACCTAGTATAATAGATTTCACGGTATTTTTTCCTAATCAACCATAGTGACCAGTTAAATCTTGTCAAAATGGTTATATTGTAAAAATATCCAACAATTTTATGGTTTAACTGGAAAAAATTAAGCATATGTGGCCAAAGTAAACCACAGAGATATAATAATGTTCTTTTCTGTAACTTACTCTATGTTTAATTTAAAAAAAAAAAAAATAACGACACCACTAAAACGTTATTGGTACCATTATAATTTATTAAATAGAAAATTACAAAAAACACACACACACATTATATTTTGTGCAGTTTTGCCTTTTAGCTACTAATACTATATATTTTTTCCAAGCAAACAATAAAAGCTTTGGACATTTTCCAAAATATAAGCATTTTTATAATAGGTTTCATTGATGTTTTCCAAATAATTCATACCGGTCAAAATAGTTAAATTGGAAAAATGTTTGAATTTTTTATGGTTTGATTGGGAAAAGAAAAAGTATAAGTGGTTAACTCACAAAAATTATGCAATTATAATGGTTTTTATGCAATTGAGCCTATGTTAAGTTTCAAACAATGATAAAGAAACAATTGAAGGGTGTAATTGGTACCATGCGATGAAGAAGATCCTGCTTTTTGGGACATTTTCTCAAACAATGATTACTTATGATTTCTGAATATCTGAACAACTTTCTTTTCATGGCATCAAAAATATGAAATACAATTATGATTTTTTTTATGGTATCATATAAAAGTATAATTTCATTTTTTTTTTTCCAAACTCACCTTACAGCAAAAAGTTTATATATTTCTTTCTCTTAAAGCCTTTCATTCTAATGAAATGATTTCTTGACAAATGAAACATATTTTTTAAATTCTAATGGAGTGAACCATCTGGTTCTTTCCTATATTGCACAATATCAAACATTGCCTACTGTAGCAACTTACTATCATAGAGTGATATGGATCAATACATTGTTCATGTGGCAAGTCAGCCGTAGTGGAGCCAAAAGTTTGGATTATTCTTACAGATTAATACAGTCGTCACGAAGCAATGAGAATTGAAACCAGAGTAAATTAAAGAACACTCACTTCAATTTACCAATTAGTTATAATTAATCTCATAAAAGGTTGAAATTTCTCAAACCCATTAGTCAACCAAGCCAGTCAAGTGGAAAAATTAAACCTTTTTAACTTTTTTCCTAAATTTCGCAACCCATGAAACACTTTGATCAAAGAACAACCATGCAGACGCAATGTTCATTCTTATAATAATGCTCCGTATTGAACATAATTCACTGATTGACCCTGTAAAAGCATTTTAAACAAACAATCTCAGTAACAATAACAAAGAATCTATGTTTAGTTGAGAAAGAGTATAACAAATACTTTCACAAACAATTGATACTGAATATAGGTTTTGATTAATCCTAATCAACTGTTACCTTCTTATAAAATTAAAAAAAAAAACATGGATGTATACTTCTCCACAAGTATATCAATCTTTATTACTTGGCTTCTTCTTTAAACTCGTTCTGTGTTGTTTTAAAAAGAAAAATCCCAACAAAGACCTTTTGCAAACTTACACATAAAATCCCATTTTTTAAAATTATCTTTATTTCAAATAGAAACGGATTTTTTAGCAATGGTTGAGGTAAAAACAACAGATTGACCTCAATCAAGTGTACATCATTTCTGCCAAATAACCGAAAAGGAAAATATTAAAAACCTGGTTGTAGCATTTCATCGAGTACTATGAGTGCATTGTGAAACTTGTTATCAAATATCAACGTAAGTGGGCATGCATAACTGAATCGTGTTGTTGGGGAGCAGTGATTTGGTATCTGCAAACAATAGCATAAAAGTAAAAACCAATGACACTATGATTAAAAGAAACTCTTAAAACATAAGTTTTTATATACTATTTATTTAGGTTCAAAAGTTTAAACTTTATAGCCACGTTGCTTTAACTCCAACTCTATAATTTCTCTTGAATCACAAGTCTAAAATACAAATTAAAATTGAAACAATTGATCTCATCTGGACATAATGAGGTTGTTTATTAGCGTATCTAAAATAACCTCACATATTGAACAACCTCTACCACTTGATCAATGAAATCTGTTTGAAATTAATTTCATCAACCCCTAAACACAAAATAAGAAAAAGTAAAAACGTAAACAGCCAAAAAGGCAGAAAGATGAAGGAAAATCCGTTATTTGTGCATTTTGCTCCATGAATTGCAAAATATAAATAACTTACTTAAATGAGGGTAAATCACAAAGAGCATCTAATCTAATGTAATACGTATAGAACTTGAGAGGGGTGACAGTATCAGGGTGCACTTTGCGTTTGCTTTTGGTATAGCCAAAAAGAGGAAGCAACAGTTGGTGGCGGCTGGTTGTTTGCTGTCGGTGTCGGAGTTTGCTGAGAAAAAAAGGGGCGCGCCGGTGGAATTACTTTGCCATAAAAACTGGGGACCTCACCTGAGACGTCAATTCGACGATTTGATGTCCATACATAACAACAGTGGAGGTGAGAAGAGAAGCAGAAGCGGAATTTCTAAGACAACGGAAGAGTTGTGAAAGGCAGTTATCGACAGAGTGATGTATTGATTGACGGATGATTTACAGAATTGGAAGGAGAAGGTTAAGAATCGCCTCGAAGGGATGCATAAGAAAAAAAAAGGTCGAAGCTCTATCTGATTGAATACAATGGCGGTTGAAACTTGGAAGAGATACAATTGAGGGTGAGTAAGCAAGAAAAAAAGGGGAAGAAGGCACGTATTGTTGTGTCAGAAGCTGATGGGGGTGAAATAAAGCAAATTTTCCAAAAGTTGGAACCATGAAAAGAAAACAACGAAAGCAAAACTCTAAGTGTCAAAATAACGAAAAGCAAAACTTCCGTGGCCAAACATGAAAGAGAAAAAAAGTTACTGTTGCTCAGGTTTTTAACGATTAATAGTATATATAATGGATGCTCTTCGAGAAATTGAAAACAAATTTCACATAATACTCTTATGTTTTTCTTTCATTTGTAAATGATATGATCAAATCTAACCTAATAAATAAAGATCATTTGTTCATGTTTAAATAAACAGTCACGAAACAATTGTTTTTTCTTACACTGAAATGAAAGTACGCGAGTGCTTTAGCATAGTTAACTACTAGGCTTTATGAATTCAAAAACGAATACACTACTTGATTAATGTCTGTGCGATAATATCACTGTAAACAAAGTACAACCTTACATCAAACACCCAAAATCACTAGCAATTTTCACACAGAATCACCATAGATATTGGATCAATTCCTACCAAGTGGCAAAGATCTGCAAGAATATGTTTCTTTAAACTCAGATTTTCTTGAAGAGGTAAAAATCGATGCATAAACTTCCTTATTCGCATGTGCAGGAGCACTATCCCCTGCTTTAAAACGTTTCCCATTCGCCTTCAAACCATTAACATCTTTCCCATTTGTTTCAATCTTACCTGAAATCTTCTGAGGACCCTTCAAATCAACAATCCCATGTTTAGTCCCACTCAACTTAACTCCATCATCACAAATACCTGTCTCTCCATTCTTCACTTTCTTCACTTTCTTCTCTCTTAACTTCATCTTCTCAATCTCCATCTTCTCTCTCAACAAAATCACCTCTTCTTCATTCCCATTGATCACAATCTTGTCAGATTCCGCAAAATCTTTATGACAGACATGACAAGTGGAGGATTTGACCTCTTTCAAAGCTTTGGAACTTAACACATGCCCACAACTCTTTAAAGCATAAAACTTGTACTTACCGTTGAACTCCATCCCTGTGATTGGACATTGAAATTTCACATCACCGCTGCTAGGAGAATCTGATCCAGGTATAGCTGCAAGCTCGACTGCTATCATGTCCTTCAAACCCTTTATATGAGAGAAGGCTTTTGGCAATTTCTTCATCAGCAATGCCTCGACTAAAGGTTGTTTATTGAACAGATTTCCTAGATAATCAACTACAATAGGATGCTTCAAGGGCTCGTTTGATAACGCACAATTCAACCATTTTGATAGCCTCTGTTCATTCGGATCACATTTATCAGGCTTCTTTTCGGCATACATGTTGAGATAACAGTCGCGGGACTCCGCCCCCGTAGCACCGCCATCACCTCCGCCGCCAGAGAGACGAAATCGAAGGCTGAGCGTCGATAAACTTGTGACTCCGGAGTTTTCAACGGTGTCGGAATCTGAGAGAAGGCGGCCGTTCACGGTTAAGAAACTGGAGGATACAAGGGTTTGATGGATTGAGCTAATTTGGGAAAGGAAAGATAGTTTGAGGTTGCGGATTGTGAGATTAGGGGTTAGGGTTAGGGCACGAGTTGGGATTTGAAGATCTGGGGCTTGTATGAAGATTTCTAAGTTCTGGGTGTTGGAATTCATGATAAATTTCGAGGTTTTTGTGTTCTATATGCAATGAATTCGAAAGAAATTTCAGATTACTAATCGACAATAGTGATATTGAATGAGAATTTTGCGAGTTACCTGATCGACTGAAACCCTTCCCGTAATCCGATCACAATTGTTCTTTTACAAGGCAAATGGAACCTATAAGCCGACATATAGAACGAAAGTTTCATTTATACCCTTACATTATAGATACACTACAAAATGACCCCAAAGTTAATATAACCGGTATCCACGCATCAATTGACATGAATATTAAGATATTGAAACCATAATTTCAAAGTTTATGGACTTAAAAAAAAAACTGTAATTTCCTTTTATCAAATAGTATAAGAGTAATGGTATGCTCTGACCGAATAGCACTAATCGGTTCGGTTATTCAATTAAAAAGTTCATCTTTAGTGTTAATGGTATGCTCTGACAACACATTATTTAGGTTGAGGAAGAACATCCCCAATTCAAGTTTAATGAAAGTTGAATGGAGGAGATAGATGGTTGATGTGACATTGAATGAGGGTCAGAAAAACAAATGCAAGTTTAATGAAAGTTGAATGGAGAAGATAGATGGATGATGTGATATTGAATGAGAGTTGAATGAATTGTAAGATGATGATCTAAAAGCTGAAATATTAATAGTATAAAGTTCAATCTCCTTGTATGGTTGAATTAAAGAATAAATCATCATTTGTAATTAAATGATAAAAAATAGTATGATGATTTGACAATCCAATAAACTCTTATTAACGGAATAGATTATAAGAATTAAATAATAAAGTTATACGAAAAATGAGATGTTGATTTCAAAATCCATTAAACTTTATAGAGTTGAATATATCGTGGAACATTCCTTTCAATTCTCTATAGTTTATGCAAAATTTAACGGATAGATACATACACATCATATTTTTAACTAATTATAAATTGTTTTTATTCATACATCATTTTATACATATTTATCAAGGCTAGTGTTTATTCTCCACCGTAGATTAACATTTCATATGCATTAAGTCATTGTATCAAAACAAATCTCCCTATCTTTCAATAAAGGCTCGAATATCTACCTCTGATCGCTTTATCTTATTCACATGGATTTGCTGCATATTGGTGTTGTTAACTTGTTATTGTATAGATGAGTAAATGGCTAAATAATTGGGGGAAATTTCTTATTAGAGATTAATTTGGGGGCGAATGTGAAAAAGTATACAAGACAATTGACAAGGTGCACTCCCTCCGCTTTTCCTATTACAAATTTACAATAAAACTTGGTTTAAAAGAGGAGTCTTTCGGAGGCATTTTCTCAAACAGCTGGTGTGTGTTTCCTTTCTTTCTTTTAGTAACTCTGCTTCTATTCATGTCTGCATCTTGCTTTCTTCTACATAGACCCGCTTCAGCAAATCGATCTTTCCCAAAACCATCTTCGTTTTTCTGAGTGAATGATTTAGGTTTTCATTTGGAATGTGGAACTTCAGAAGACAATTTGCGCGATCATTGTTATTACATTCGCATCACAATAATTCCAATTCAAGAACTTTTCCTACTGTCATTGGCTCAACACAATTTATCTATCAACATGTTGATCCGTCCATATCCTCTAATGGTTTTTCAATTAAACCGTATGGCTTTCCAATATTTTTCTCTTCCTCAACTTACACACGTGTAGGAAATTCAGATTCTGAGGAACCAGATGAAAACGAGTTAGAAAATGATAGCGAGAGATTAGTTCCCTCCAAAGATTCTATCAAAAAAACTGAACTTGAAAGAGAAGTTGGATTGATAATGGAGATAATCAAGCGACCTGGTCGAAGTTGTATTGCTTTGAGGAACAATCTTGAGAAATGTGGTGTGGCCACCTCGCCGGAGCTGGTGGTTGAAGTTCTCGCGCAAGTTAGGAACGATTGGGAACTGGCGTATACATTCTTTCTTTGGGCTGGCAATCAGCCAGATTATGCACATTCTTTGCGCCAGTATCATTCCATGATCGGTATTCTGGGTAAAATGAGAAGATTCGATACTGCTTGGACATTGATTGATGAAATGAAGAGAGGTGGAAAGAATGGCGGAGAATCAATGGTGACTCCTCACACCTTATTGATCATGATCAGAAGGTATTGTGCTGTTCATGATGTGGGCAAGGCCATCAACACCTTTTATGCGTATAAACAGTTTAACTTCGAGGTTAGTATCAATTCATTTCAAGATCTTCTTTCTGCTCTTTGCCGATACAAAAACGTGAAAGAAGCTGAAAGTTTGATGCTCTGTAACAAAGACGTTTACCCATTAACAACCAAAAGCTTCAACATCATCCTCAACGGATGGTGTAACATCATCTGCAGTCCACGAGAAGGGAAGAGAATATGGTGGGAAATGAACAACAGAGGGATCCATCGTGATGTTATATCATATTCAACTATCATAACTTGCTATTCAAAATCAAGTGAAACAAAAGAAGTAATCAAGATTTTCGATGAGTTGATAGCATCAGATATTAATCCCGATAGAAAGGTTTACAACGCTGTGATTCACTCTCTTGCAAAATCCGGGCTTGTAGTTAAAGCACGCAATCTGATGAAATCAATGGAAGAGAAAGGAATATCTCCAAATTCAATCACGTACAACTCCTTGATCATGCCTCTTTGTAAAGCACAACGATCTACAGATGCCCGTGAAGTGCTCGATGAAATGCTGCAAAGAGGATTGCTCCCTACAGTTCGAACATACCATGCTTTTTTCCAGGCATCAAGAACAGCTGAAGAAGCTCTTTTGATATTGAAGAAGATGAATGTAATGGGATGTTGCCCGAATCATGACACTTATGTCATGTTGATTAGAAAGTTCAGTCGATGGGGGGATTTGGAAAATGTGTCGAAGATTTGGAATGAGATGATTAGCAATGGGCTGGATCCTGATCGGAGTTCTTATGTGGCCCGGGTTCATGGGCTTTTTTTGAATGGGATGTTGGAGGAAGCTTATAAATATCATGTGGAAATGAAGGCTAAAGATTTATTACCTGAGCCTGAGATAGAAGAGAGGCTGGATGAATGGATGAAAATCAAATGTAGCAATTCATAAGTACAACATGTTTGATGCCTTTGATTGAATCTATATAATGAGTTGTTGTATACATGGATCTTGAGCTCTACCATTAGACCCTTTTATTTAATGAGTTGTATACATGAAAATCTTCATTAAGTCTATATTTTTTACCTTATTTACAAGTTTTTATAGTTAAAAATTGTTACATACCTTTGATTTTTACATTGCGGTGATTCTTTAATGGATGAATCATACCAAGAAAGCGTACAATATTATGTTTACGATGACTACAAAGACAGACTTGAGGGATAATCTAATAGACGATGAACTAGAAGACGATTTTAAAGCATATGCCAAGGACGATTGCAATGATGATTTCTTGAACACTTTTTATGATATAGAAGACGAAGCCTCATGTAAATTATATTAAAACAACGAAAAATAAAAGTACAAATGACGAGTAAAAAGACACTCGAAAAAACAAAAACTAAGGATAAGGGACATGCCATAAGCCAAAATCTAAAAACTAGGAACACAAAAGAAATGGGAAAAATCCTATAACTAAAGACTAACAAAATATAGGGACAACATCATCCATGGTCATTAGAACGTAGTTATACAAGTCATGACTGATGCTCAAACAATCTTCTTTCCAAGAATTAGATTGTATATACTTTGCCTTCTCACCTTAGACAAGATGAATTTTCATTGCTATAAAGAACCTCAAATTTATCTGAAACGGTAGTCTTTTTTATGGGATGAAGACATCAACATCATTCCTAATGGTGCGGAGTATGAAAAGGACCATGATGATTATAATGAGGAACTTGATAAAGTAGAAAGAGACCATGAGAGTGATGAAGAAAAAAGTGTCATTAAATAATGATTCAAAGGTTATCCTGTATCACCAACCAAAGAAGAAAATGAGAACATCTAGGTTGGACCTTGATGTTATCAATTTAACTAAAGGAGATGGAACCGTGAGAGATGAACTAGAGGTGGTGGTAGTAGACCTAACAATGGAGCAGGTTTGGAGCAAATCAACATTGATCGAAACCCTTTTAACAAATTTCAAAATCCAATCCAAACCCGCTCCATAACTCACAAGGTTTTTTTTGAATAATCAAACACATTTTACTTAATTCTTAAAATAATATTTTTTAAAATTAAAAAAAAAATGTCTACTACAGTTTAATTAAAAAAAATATATTTCGTACTAAAACAAATGTTGATTTAGATAGCACATTATGTACTCGAGGACTTTCGATTGGAATTAAAATCACTATTGCAGTAATTTTCGATTGATTTTTTACTAGAGATTAAAGTGAAAGAGAATAGCAATTGCAAACTTTTTTCCAGTTGATAAATGATTGTATTGATTTATAAATGGAACTGACGATTGCTTGATGAAATATAAATGAAATGTCATCATGATTCTCGATAGAAAACTGAAGTCTAGAAGTCAAGTCGTTAAGTCCTAGGTAAAACGGTTTGGCCTCTGGCCTTTGCCCTTTGAACTTTCGATTGGAATTAAAATTAAATGTTAAACAGTGTATAATATAAATGTATAATTCTAAAATTTATATGGAGTGGGTTATAAACAGATTTTATCGGTGATCATCCAAAGGGTTAGCGGTACGGGTTGTTAACAAGTAAATGAATCAAAATCTTGTTGGATTAGGTGTGTTCTCAAGAATTTATGCTTGAGCAAATATCAACATATGGGTCAGATTAATTAGGGTCACATCGAGATTCCTCATATGAAAGTTCTCAAGGAACTGACCATATGACTTTGAAAGCGACAGAAGAGCCCAATCATTGGCTTACACCTTTGGGATACGACACACATTCTTCTAATGATCATTGGCTTGCACCTAAGTAACTAGATTGGGATTTAGAAGGCTCTAGTACTTTATAGCATTATACTTTTAATGTAATTATACCCTATCAAACCCGTTCAACTAACGACCATCCTATTGGATTAATGTCTAAGTCCATAACTATAATTGGTAAGACTTGACCCGACCCGGCATGGTCCATTTGGGTTGCATGGCATCATGCACTTGGATAGACTAAATGAGAGAAATAAGACACTTATGGTTATTAATATATTACAAGTTCTAGTATATTAATAATAAGAATAATAAGATTATTTAATTAGTATTGATCAAGAATTAATCTAGGATTAGTTAAGTGATCAAAAGAAGACTAATTAAATATATGGGTTGATTGTGCAAATCATCCATACTTATATAGTGGGCTAATGCTCCATGGATTATCTAGTTGAGCTAAAACCCATATGATGCTCCATGGATGCTCCATGGTGTATTTGTACCCATGGATCATGGAAATGAAAGGCCATGTCAATTAGGGTTTGCATGGTGTAACCCTAATTATATATGCATCTTATTCTTGATCAAAATCGGCCACTAGTGTGTGTAAAAGAAGGGCTAGCTAATTTCATGAAGTGTAGAATTCTCTCAAGTTATTCCAAGTGTATTTGGTGTTGTGTGAACCATTTGAGGTGTCACACTTGGGGCACTAGGCACTCAAGCTTCATGAAGACTTTCTACATGAAAAAGGTATGTATTCTATCTTGTTATATCCATTGTTTTGTATACTAGATTAGGATAATACCTTGGATGTTCATATTTGCATGTATAATAGAGAAAACATAGATCCAAGGTATTTAGGGTTGCATGTACACTTAGGAGTGTTAGAATGCTCAAAACCCAACAGTGGTATCAGAGCTTAGGCTTGTTTTCTTGTTATACTTGCAAAGCTGCTTAAAAAATCGAAATTGTTGTTGTCTGATCATCAGACTCGGTGAGTCCATCCGGAGACTCGGCGAGTCCATGCCTAAAAAGTGATCAAATCGATCCAACTCGCCGAGTTGGTTCATGCACTCGACGAGTTGGACCCCCAGACAGCATAAATTCGACTTTTTTGGCTGGAATTGGACTAGGAACATTACCCTAAGATGTTTTTGGACTTATAAACTTGTTTTTGATGTGGTATTGTTCATGCTAATCCAATTTCAAAGATAATTGTCAATAGATTCATGTTTTGTATTAGTTTAAGGTTTAGACTGATTACATGAAAAAGTTTGATTTGAATTATCTTGTTCTTATGAGTTTCTTAGATTAATAGAAAGTTGAGTGAAATAGTTGTTTTCAATCCAAATTAATCTAAAAGTTGATTCTAAAATGTGTTTTTGTAACTTGTCCTCAAGTTATATGAAAAGTCACATTTAAGTTTCATAAAACTCATAAAAGTTGGCAAAGGTTACAAAAATGAAGAGTCTAGTTCTAATTAAATGGTTTTATGACTCCATAATTTGTCCTCAAGTTATGGAGGACCAAGAGTCTCTTCATTAAATAATAAATAAATAAAACGTAACCTTAATTAATTCCATAAGTTATAAAATAAAGAAAAGTTAATTCTTTTATTAGTTTAAAGTCTTCCATAACTTGTCCTCAAGTTATGGAACTTGAAGAGTTTTTGGATTAAAACTACTTTAAACACATAAGTTATGGAATTAATTAGTTTTGAATAGTTTCAAAACTTGCCCTCAAGTTTTGGAATTTGTAAAGTTTTCCCATGGATACTTTAATTCCAAGTTATCCCTTAGAATTTTAAAGAGTTAAAATTCAACCCTTATACTTTATAATATTATTAGTTAATAATATATATGTATAAGAGTAAAGTCAGTCTTACCGCTAGTACGCCTCATTCACGAAGCCTGTCTATAAGGTGGGTATAAGTTTGTTGCCTATAAAATGGCAACTTAATGAGTGTCCACTCTCACCCACCACTTGCTTGACTGGTGGAGGGTCGTTAGCCGAACAGGACTAGAATTCTCCCTTCATTAAAAGTATTAATGATAAATACTAAGTAACTAAACTCTTAATAATACCCAATCTTAGTTACTTAGGAAAATGTGAATAAGGTGCTAATCCATGAAATTACACTTTACACTTTGTTTAAGTTAGTTAGTGGAGCGTGTGTGGTTAACCGGCACACTAACTCGTATTTAACAACGTAGGTAAAGGGTAACTTAATGTTTATCATAGTATCGATGGAGCGTGTGTGGTTAACCGACACATCGATTGAGGGGTAAACACTTAAGGGTACCAAGTAGTTTGCATGGTTATTTCACACCTTGTTTTGTGATCCTCGGCATCCCAGTCACAAAACTTGAAGGGCACACTCGAGATTGAAACATGCCATTGAACAATTCAATGAATCTCAAAAGATCTAGGAGTTTCAAAACCAATTAAAACCTAATAATGCATTTCGTTTATCTTGGTGGAATTGGTGAATCGTCATTCACCTACCTTCAAATATTTTATAGCTTGGATTACGGCATACCTCTTCTAAGTTATAAAATAGTTTGTAGGGTCCTAGCCTTAATATTTCATATTGGGTGTCATATTAAGGACTTAAGATCAACTATCTTGAATATCTCCCAAAAGATGTCTGGTTTAGACATTTATGATCTTCCCAAATCTCTTGAAACAAGCTTTCCTAAATGAAGATGATGTCCCATGGAAATCATACTTCTTTCACCTCCTCCAATTATTCTCCCTAACCCACAAGTTCAAGGTCACTCAAGCCCTATTGGCAAGGCAAGGTCTAGGTGTGATCACATCTTGGAGATGTAGTCACATATTGACAAGCCGGGAGAGTTGGGTGTCAAAGTCTTGAGACACCTATGAAACAGACTATGACAAGACCCTTAATGATCTTATCTATTTGTTAAGATCAACTTCCTTAAAACTTGATGGACATTGACAATATTGACACAGGAAATCCAGAAAAACATTCTCTTCCCAATGGAAAGGGATCGGCCATAGTCAACTCGGTTGACCAAATGGTAAAGAGAAAAGCTAAATCTGTGATAGTCCCGTGTACCATTACCAAAGGTTCCATATGTTTATATTGCCAAAGGAAGGGTCATTAGTTGCGAAGCTGCCAGAGTTACCCAAGGTTGTAGAACTCGCTACTCGGTACCTGCTCGGCCGACTGGGGAGTAGCGAGTACTCGGGAGTACTCGGGGAATACTCGGATTCGGTAATTCATGTAGAAATGTTTTTTAGAAAATTATATATGTCAAAATCATAAGTTAAAATCATAATTTGATTAAAATATATAACCAAAATTAGATACATGTGAATACAAAAAAACTGAAATACACATAATTGTCTCACTACATGGATAATTACTGAAAATTTAAGATATATATGTAGTAATAATCACATGTTTGTGTTAAATAATAAATCATTAAGTGCATTATACATATTAATCTTGAAATTCTTGATTTTTTTCTCCTTTTATGACAATTTTGACCCTTTGACCGAGTTTGACCGATTTTGACCGAGTTGGCCGAGTTTGACCGACCCGAGTAAGACCGAGTAGGCCCGAGTTTGACCGAGTTTGTCCGATTTTTGACCGAGTTTGACCGATTTTTGGCCGATTTTGACTAAATCTGAGTTTTTTGGCCGAGTTGACATTACTCGCCTCGGTGGAGGGCCGATTCCGAGTAATCGGCCGAGTACTCGGCCGAGTAGGCCGAGTTTTGCAACACTGGATTTACCTAAGGATGTTAAAGTCAATAAGTTTGACCCTACTTCAGGTAAAGTCCACTATCTAACTCTGCTAAGTTTCTATTCTGAGATTCTGGATACATGATGTGACTGGGTCACATGGTGATGTTTTAAGAATCAAAGAAAAATGAAGAAACTTAGAGAAAGAATATGTTGAATCTGATCGCATAGATGGATTTCTATCGCGTAATTTGAAGATCAGATTCTTGAGCTACTTCTTAGGAGTTATGAGATATTGCTTAGGAATAGATAACAACAAGTTTTCATATGGATTGTAAGGACAAGTTTTTCCGCAATGTTTCTAAAAATAAAAGGAAAATTTCTGATTTTATTTATTTTAAAAAATATCCTTACAATGGCATCTGTGAAAAATTGTGTTGCTTATAGGATTCAATTAATAGCAAGAGTGGAAATATGAAATTGATTCTTTCATTTGTGGTAATGTCTAAATTTACCAAATAAGGAAAGATTCCCATCACCCAAGTTTCAATTGGACCAGAACTTGGAATCATGCAAGTTGTATAGCATGATGAATGAGAACTTTCAAGTATTGGAAAATTAAGACTAATTACTTGTTCACATGGATGTGTGAGTCAAGTGAAGGACTAAGAGATCGAGTACACATTCTTGTGCACTGATTAAGTCCACCACAAAAGATTGATAAGACTATTCATCATGATTTACTTAAGTTCAGTAAATATGGTTATACTTACAAGCATAAGTGTAATTCTAAGACATTGGAAAAGGTTCCAATGTAAGGCAGAGCAAATAAGAAGAATCAAATTAGGCAGAAGGATAAAAGTTTCTCAAATCTGAAAAGATGGGAGAGTACTTTAGTATCAGTTTTTATGATCATCTTGATGATTTAGAGATCTTATCACAATTCATCCTCTAAGTGCCTTCTTATAGCTAAGAAGAGGAGCTATGAATTGTTGAAGTGGTTAAATCAAGAAGATGATTCATAGTTCGTTCCAAAAACAATTCTTAGAGTCATACTCCAAGATTGTAACTTGAGTGACATGTCTTAGAGAAGGTTTAAAACACTTGTCAAATGTAAGAGTAAAAGTTTTCTACTCTTGTACATTTGAAATTGGTAAGTTGTGATGTTTTGGATAAAACAAAGACCAACTAAGGCCAATTGTGTGAAGTGTTTGTCTTAATTAGAATCCGCACTATCTCTTGGATGCTTGACAAGGGAGTCTTATATGTCAAGAGGACAGTGGGAATCTTAAAGGTCTTGAAAGTCTCAAGAACTAATCAAGAATAAAACCTAAAGTTCTTCACTAGCACACGACTTGAGGTTTATAACCTATCGTGTTGACATATTCTGTGCCCATTCCAGTTAAAGTTGGTTTTGCATATGAGTTCTTAGAGTTCTCAATTGGGTGCACAACAACTTGGAAGCAATGGCAGGTCCTTGAGCTGCCAGGTGGCAAGAAATTAAGATTGAGTTCAATCCATATGAGTGTGGATTTGTCATTATCCTTGTCTTGTGTCTATGGTTTTGACAATTCACATGGATAAGAACACATACACCATTAAATCTAAGTGTCAAAAGGTTTCTCTCCGATTCATGAAAATGATGGTGAGGAAACACTTTCACTAAGTAGATTTTAGCTAGATAGCAATTGTGATATTTGCATTCTCAAAGTCGTTAGTGGAGCGTGTGTGGTTTACTGGCACACTAACCTGGACTTGTGAGAAGTGGCAAAAAGGTCTAACCATTATGATTACGGCATCCCTCTTCATAATTGTTTAGACACACAAGTGTGCTATCCAAGGGAAGGTGTATGGTTTTGATAAAGTCTTATCGAAACAATCTAGTATCAGAAATCTGAACTTTGGTAAGAAAGTCAGTTGTTTTCTGAGTACATGTCAAATCTAGTGGGAGCATAAGTGTTATGCTAATAATCATCATGTTAGTGGGAGCATGATAATTATGATAAGTATTGCATGCTAGCAATGTTAATTATAGAAAACAAAAGTTTCAATTGGAAAAGTGTTGTTTTGCTATAATTAAGGGAGAGGAAATTATACTTCATCTCAAATCTATAAGCTTAGATCGTGAGGTTTTAATCATTTAGTCAAGGATATATATGAATTTCATGTTGGAATGGCTCAACATAAGGAAATTTTGTATATGAGTCCATTATTTGCGTTCTAAAATTCGATTATGATTACGACATCCCTTTTCATAATCTGAATTATGAGAACTTGGCAAATTGAAATGGACATATTATAGCAAAAGACTGGTTTAGTCTTTATGTGAGACATCATGAATCGTGTCCCATATGCTTCGGATATAGGATCGATTACATGTGCTATATTCATCCTTTCTAAAATTTTCCAAATGCTTGGGGCATTAAGAAGGGAAAAGGTTTAGAACTGGATATGACTAAAAGGATTAAACAATTGTCGAGGACAATCTAAGGTTTACCAAAGATTGGTTGCTCAAGGACATTTGGAAGTATAGTGATAATTCTGGAAGGACCATATTGACATAGTCTGTAAGGAGGCAACTCATGTTCAGAATTGATAGTCAAAATGGAATATGGAAATGTTTCAAAGTTAGAAATTATTCAATCTGTGTAAGATTAGGAAACTTAATGCAAGAAGGATGTTTCCAAGGAGTTAATCTCCTTTGGAATACTCTGTAATGATTGTTGTCAAGTCTTTTTGACTTTGTGCATAATCATTACAAGAGGATCAATGCATATAAGTTTAGAATCTAACAGATTTCAGTAAATGACATGAATTTGGAATTCTTGTACTTGCAGTAAGGATTTGGGAGTGTGAAAAGAGAATCATTGAAGTTATGTTCAATGGATCTAGTTCACAAAGTAAAGATCATAAACAAACATGGTATGCATACATGGTGTATGGCATGACTAGTGTTTAGCAAACATAGTGTACATGCTTGGAGCATGGGACAACTATTGTTTTAAATTCAAGAATAAAGTTGATAGCTGAAACAGTATACAATGAATAATGTGTAATCATATGGTGATAAATAAAAGGTGTTTTATTTATGTTCATAGGTTTTGATACCATATTGGATTCAATTATTATTGTGTTTCATTTTGCATGTTTTGACTTCCAGAATAAACTAGGTTATTCTTCCGGAATGACTAAGTTATTCAAACCATCCACAGTCGGTCATATGTTGGAAGTAGATATGAATTAAGACTGTCATGGGTTGGCTTGTAGAGGTCTAAGGTGTTGGACAAAGGGCTACAAAACTCATGAGTGCTCATAAGTTCTGAGTATTGGATTCAACCCGCGCTCATTGGAATCACTTCATGGATTTTATCACGAGTGATCATGAGACGATAATATCTTATATTCTTCAAACCTAGAGATATGAGTTGTTACTATGAGTTGGTTCTACATTGATTGCACGAAAACGCATTTGGTAACTCGGTGCTATAAAACGTGCCTTTGTGTATGATTCAACGAGTAGTAGAACAAGCCATATGAGTCGAAGTTTATCCATTCCTTTTACCTTCGGGATAAAAGCGATATCTGTGGGCCCCTCGATGATTTGATGATGACAAATGGAAGTGCTCGGCCGGGCTAGGACTGATTTGATTTGTTCAATTAGTCAGTCATCATAAATCAGAAATTGGGAAACAAAAAATGGACATAGAGAATGATTATAATCCATATCTCAGTTCATATGATATCTATAATGGAGGAATATATGATCCCTTATCTAATGGACAAGTCATTGACAAAGGTCAGAGTTCATCGACAAGGTCAGAGTTCGACAAAAGCTTTTGAGAGCTACGATTGCCAGTTGGTTCCTGAAGTCATACGCAATAATAGTTTTAGACTTATCCAAGTGGGAGACTGTTGGATTAATGTCTAAGTCCATAACCATAATTGGTAAGACTTGACCCGACCCGGCATGGTCCATTTGGGTTGCATGGCATCATGCACTTGGATAGACTAAATGAGAGAAATAAGACACTTATGGTTATTAATATATTACAAGTTCTAGTATATTAATAATAAGAATAATAAGATTATTTAATTAGTATTGATCAAGAATTAATCTAGGATTAATTAAGTGATCAAAAGAAGACTAATTAAATATATTGGTTGATTGTGCAAATCATCCATACTTATATAGTAGGCTAATGCTCCATGGATTATCTAGTTGGGCTAAAACCCATATGATGCTCCATGGTGTATTTGTACCCATGGATCATGGAAATGAAAGGCCATGTCAATTAGGGTTTACATGGTGTAACCCTAACTATATATGCATCTTATTCTTGATAAAAATCGGCCACTAGTGTGTGTAAAAGAAGGGCTAGCCGATTTCATGAAGTGTAGAATTCTCTCAAGTTATTCCAAGTGTATTTGGTGTTGTGTGAACCATTTGAGGTGTCACACTTGGGGCACTAGGCACTCAAGCTTCATGAAGACTTTCTACATGAAAAAGGTATGTATTCTATCTTGTTATATCCATTGTTTTGTATACTAGATTAGGATAATACCTTGGATGTTCATATTTGCGTGTATAATAGAGAAAACATAGATCCAAGGTATTTAGGGTTGCATGTACACTTAGGAGTGTTAAAATGCTCAAAACCCAACACATCCACCACACAAAGAAGCAGTAGGTGAAAAGGACATTCCTTTAATGGTCATTTTATAGGTTATTTCCTTATACATCTCTTAGAGTGCGGTTTCGTGAATGAGGCATACTATTTATTTGACTGACTTTTAGTTATAAATATAGTATTTAAACATTTTATATATGTATAGGGTGTATTTTAAACATTTTAAAATCTTCAAGGTTTAAATTTAATTTTGAATTAACTATTAATTAACTGATCTTTTAAACCAAATTTTGATTTATCTTTATCTTTTAATTAATCAATAGAGAACGTTTTAGCCTTAGGTACCTAAACGGAAGTCATAGATTATACTAAACCAAGAACGCGCATAAAAAGAACGCCCAAATCTGACTTCGTGTGAAGAAGTTATGATTTTTCTAAGTTTCAGGATAGCAGGAGACAGCTAAAACTCGAAACAACTATCGAGTGATTTGTGGCCAACCCAATCTACACGAGAATCGAAGATCTCGACAATAGTAGTGCAACGTTAAAAAGTCTGACAAAAACGGACGTCAGATGAAGAAGTTATGATTTTTTAACGGACTTTTCCAGTCCCGGCATGTTAAAAATACATTATTAAAAATAAAGTCGAAATTAGCCGACGAAGTCTAAATGTGAGTTGTAGAGTATTTTCTCACATACGCGTGGATATAAAGAATGTCGAAATCGGAGCTCATACGCAAAAGTTACGGATTTTACAAATTTTGGGCACATACTTCGAGGCGGGTTCGAAGGGAACGCCTTGTGTTCCGAGGGAATGCGCCGCGTTCAAAAATGTTGGGTCTCGGTTAGTCCACGTCGCCACTGGTCACATTACTAGCTCTGTCTGAGGCTTCGGTCAGTGATGAAGCATGATACTGTTGAACGTGTTGTGTACGAGAAGGGAACGCCCTGCGCTCCGGAACGCCCAACGTTCCTCGCAGGTACGCCCTACGTACGAGGTTCAGCTAACCCCTATAAATATGATGCGAGGTTGCCCGGGGTTTGGTTTATTTTCTCTCAACTCTTTCACCATGAAACACCTCTTTAGCCCCTCTAAGCTACCTCGAAGCCCCGGTAACATCACTAGCACACGACGCAAGTCCCGACGCCCCCGAGATTTCTGAGAAATCGAATTTCTCCAGTCGAAGTGCAACCCGAATTTAGTCTCGTCTTCATCAAGACACCACTTCTACCAGGTGAATTCATACCCCTATATTTTCACGTATTTTCTATGTTTTAGGGGGGGGGGGGGAATACAAGTGAAACGCAAGAAAAGTTTATGTTAAAATACAAATCGTTACACATAAGTTCTAATGTTTTACCTACATCTTATGTATAAATGTTAAATACATAAAATAACGTTACTATTAAAGTTATAGACTACTTTACATGCAAAGTTGGTAATACACCAAGGTTTATCATTCAAATGAAACACACTTTTTTAAAAACTATAATAGGTATAGTTTACGAGATATTCATGATAGTTTTACATGTTATAAAGAAAAGAAGAAACACTTATATTCAAAAGAAAAATGGACTTTTCATACGAAAACCTGTTGATACTAAATTTTGTGAGATATATGACTTCATCGAACCTTTCAGTTCGCAGATTAAGTCCTGTTTTATAAGCCATAATCTCTTTTAGGGAGAGCATGATACTTGGGTATAGATCTATATGGGATTGACAATCCCACACCTAAACTGTTAGCTACAGTTAGACTGGCAGGTCTGGGGTGACAAACGTCGTATCATTCCAGCGCCTGAAGAACGTTGTTACAGGTAGTCTGGGTCAATAGTATTTTTATAAAAACTCACATGGAGTATTAATACATCTTGGTTTACGGGACTGTTAAACGCCTTAGTGATTATATATACATATATATAAATCTACTTATACCACCACTAAAATATGGAAAATATTGGATTTTCTAGAAACAAACTTGAATTTCTTTATACTAAAAGGCATGCTATTCCTATACAAAAATGCTTATGAACTCACCAACTTAAATGTTAACACTTTTTCAAAACTACTTGTATTCCTTAGGGATTCAGTAATACAAGTAAACACCAGCTTTTGGGGAAGGGACGCTAAGGCGTCAGTTTCAAAACTTATTAAATCATCATATTGTAATTTATTTTGAAACATGTATCACAATCAACAATGTAACTTTTAAATTATATTTATGATGGTTGTGTTTACTATCTTTACAAATACTCAACTGTTATGATACTACATGAAGTCATCCACCCTCGAATGTTTCCGCCATTCTGGTTTGGGGGTGTGACAGATTGGTATCCGAGCATTGTTTATAGTGAACTAAGTATATCGAACCGCATAAGATATACAAACTATAAATGCAAAGGGACTAAAACTCTCCGACAAAACGTTTTTCACTTACTATACTTTTAATAAATTAAAATGTTAGTTTTATAAAGGTATAAGTACATGCATGCAACGGTCTAGTATCCTAGTCAAAACTATACAAAAGTATTAAGACAAGTTGGACACTATGATTAGGCCTCAGAATATGTAATCAAATCTAGGATGAATATAGCCTGATTAACTATATTTATCCAAGATACGACCAACATATGTCGGGGATTAGTCATAGTGAGCAACAAGTCAAAAACTTACCAAAGAAAACACTAGAATCAAACTTACAAATTTAAAATACTATAGGAGTATTTTGTGTTGCTATAATTACTTATTTAAGAACAAAAAGGCCTTTATTAGTAGGTCAATAGTTGTTGAGTGGATACGCTGAGGTTATATGTGACTATGGTGTCATAGACTCAGAATCTGTGTCTTTGCTTTACTTCATGTTCCTTGTTTGGTTGTGGACTTAGATTTAGGGTCACTTATTCGAAGGTCTATTCTATCTTGGTTACATATGGTTGGTATGCACTACGCAAGTATTGAAGTAACTAGTAAGGATCATCCTATAATTATCTAAGTAGTACGTCTATTATATGTTTCTTACATCCCTTTCCTCGCTTAGATACCATGACTGGATCCTATCTCCTCGGCGAACCGTACTTTCCCAACCAAGATAATGGTGGATGGACCGATGCGGAGCCAGAAGAGAATCATGCAATTCCATTGGATGACGATTTCGCAGAAAATTTCCCAGAAGATTCTGACTCTGAGCCAGAATTCAATAATCTACCCCTGGTGGCTCGTATCCCAAATCCTAACCCTCGACCAGGATTTCAAGGCCCCACACCCCTATGGGCAGCAAATTTGAACAAATGGAGTCAAGATCAAGGTCAACCCTTACCCTATAACGGAGACCGAAGCTTCTACAATCTGAGCGAGGGAGGCTCAGCATACAAAATCCTGTCTGTTCTGGTTCGCAGGGTTGCTCGTAATGAGGAACATGGAAGGGCAGCCATCAACCAGGTCATGGAGGTTGATGCCGATGCAGGAGTCAATACGGTTCACATTCGCCATCTAGAGACTGCTCATGGAAGAATCCTGAACCAGAATATGACCCTGCAGAGAGAACTAACTACAACCCAAGATGAAGTCAGGGAACTTCGAAGTCATCAGGCAACATTTGAAAGACGCATGTTGGACATGGAGCGTCGTCTGGCATAATCAAGGACTCATTTGAGCAGTTCTCGTCGCAAGTAGAGTCTACTCTACTCTCTCTTTTGGATATAAATTAGGTCTATGTATAGACTCTAGTATTAATTTCATGCTTATGTTAAGACCTAGAACTTTCAGTCGGTTAGCTCTTTGAAGTGTCAAAATTTTCTCAATTTTGGTGTGTGATGTAAGACCTACTCCAAGGTCAATTTTCCCAAACTTATCACATCTTTGCTACCAATGACATCGACAAGCGCCTAATCTCCTAGGGAAATCTTTGTCCAAATACTTTCATCTTTCCATTGTTAGAACTCTACCAAAATCACACTCTAATTTAATGGTTAAACTATGGTAATTGAGGAAAAGTTCGCGTGAAATTAACACCGTCTGTATTCGCAACCCCGAGGAGACTATAGAAACCACAACATGTCGTTACCTTGATACAGACACTGAGGAAAAGTTCGCGTGAACTTCCGGGATTCGAACTCCCCGTTATGAAGTAATGGGGATCAGTGCTAGAATTGGAAGTAAGACGACACATAATTCCATGTACCTACAGAGGAGAGGGACACCATGTAGATACCAAGGGAGAACGAACCATTAGTGTTCGGATTAAATCATAGAACCAAGGAAAAAACACGCGTGTTCCATGCAAAGTGCTTGAATACCCCTTCGTCATAGAATGACTACTAATGACACCTAGTGATTTAGTGATTACATTTCTCGCGTTAGGTTTTTTTAACCTTATCGTCTTTCCGTTATGGCTAATAGCAATATATCGGATCACGGAATTCCAGTCAAGAGTGAATATCTATCAAACTCATAAAGTCTACCTTGTGTAGACTCCATCATGTAACACTTTCAAATCTTTTCGAAAGTGGAAAGCATTATACCTCCAACCAAAGATGATTTAGTTGGATAAACACTCGTCTTGTAACCATTTTAGAAACTTACTTCTACTCCTTACTAGGACTGCATCATAGGGATGTAGGTTGAACCATCGAGAACAGTATAACAAAACGAAAAACTTACATTCGCATGAATAATCAGAATACATCTAGAGCCAACCATAATCGCTCACAAACTCATTTTCTTATCGTATAACAAAATCATGCCTCCGAAGAAACGTAACCAAACCGCTGGCAAAGCACCAACTCTTCAGATAGATTCGACTACTTTTCAAGTTGCGGTCACAGCTGCCGTAGCAGCTGTCATGACTCACCTAAATGCTAACAACACAAATGTTAATGGAAATGTTATCAACAACCCCAATCACGCCAATCACGGTGATAACCAAGTACAGCAACGGGTGCCTGTTTGTAAAGACACTCCAGACCTCAAACCTAATATTCTGAAATGAAAGTTCGAGAACGAGAAAGGGAGTAGTTCAACTCAAGGACTTTCAGAAGGGCATCAAGTTGGAGCAATCAATATCCCCATCAGCCCTGCTATCCCAACACTGACCACACCGTACCTAAGAAGCCTCCCACATTGCAATAAGTGCAACTACCATCATTATGGAGTCTACCGAGTGGTGCATTGCGATAGATGCAACAGGAAGGGGCACACGGCCCGTTTTTGTAGAACCCCGGTCGAGCTCATCACTTCAACCACCAATGTGGGAGCCAGTCTAGTATGCCACCTTTGTGGTGAAATAGGACACTTCAAGAGGGACTGCCCAACGAAGAGGAATGACGGGGAACACGGGGGAGTGTAACAACGGACCTTGAAAAAGCAACAAGGAACTCTACAAGGAAATTTTGGTATGTATCTAAACCTCAATAATTAGACCCCTGAGATTTTACAGAATTTTACACGTTACGTCATAATTATACCTTCTTGCACACACCGGACGATAATAGAAAAACCTAGTAGGGATTGCTTCATGAAAGTTCATTATTTTAAATGATCAGAACCCACGTTTAGTTTATACTCGTAATTTGTGATGTTCGTAGTATTAATACCAAGGTTAGTTCTTCGTCCTAGTAATCATTTCTTCTTCCAGACCAACATGATATTAAAATCATCAAGGAGTTACGACATCATCATCCGACATGGTTTTGCTTGGTTCTTACCATGCAAAGGTTATGTGCTAGATGAAAGGAACTCTTCCCTTAAACAACTGTCAGATGAAATTTTTTCGACCCATAAACGCAAAACCCTTCATAAGTACCTATGCGAGGGGTACCACGCCCTTCTAACCTACCTAATAGTTTTTTAGACTTAAAGGTAAGAACACCAAATAATATCCCATAAGTACGCGACCTTCCCGACATTTTTCCAGAAGAATGATCAGGATTACCACCATAATGTCAAGTCGAGTTTCGAATCGACTTAATTTCAGGAACTACCCTTGTAGCTAAATCGCCTTACCGTCCATCTCCAACAGAGATGCAGGAATGCTCCGGTTAACTTAACAAACCTCTCAGTAAATGATTTATTAGACCAAGCTTCTCCCCATAGGGAGCACCGGTCTTGTTCGTCAAGAAGAACGACAGATCGTTTCGTATGTACATTGACTATCGAGAATTGAACAAGCTTACCCTTAAGAATCGTTACTCACTACCTCGCGTAGACGACTAATTTGATCAACTAACCGACGAAACCCTGATCCTACACATAGACTCCGCTACGTTCCAAGACGTTGTAACAGCTGCAGTGGTAGTTGTCATGGTGCAATTCAACCCTAACAACACAAAAGAAAATGAAAATGGAGTCGACACTTCAAACCGTAATGACAATCAAGGAAACCAACAAAAACCTCCAACGAAGTAGGCACGTAAGGAGCACCAAATTTTCTATAACTTTGCTCAAGTACCGCCAACAAAGTTTACAGGAATACTACTCGCACAGAAAGTCAAGTTCACCAACAAAGACCCCAAAAATTTATGCTATTTATCTAATACTATCAAATGTATACATAAGAGTAGTACGTAATTAAGATTCTACAGGCTTAGACTTGATGATTCCACTTTGACTCCTTTTCCTTGTGTGGATGTGGGCTTAGAGATGAATCATTTATTCGACTGCCTTTTCAATCTTAACTATATACGAATCGTATACACGGAATTGTATTAGATGAATCAGGCATAATCCATGCAATGGTTTTCATAACTAATTTACCCAAGTCAATGGGTGGTTATGATACAATTTGGGGTGATTGTTGATGGATTGACCAAATCCACACACTTTCTACCAATAAAAGAAACCGACAAGATAAAGAAGCTAACAAGAACTTACCTCAAAGAGATTTTTAGACTGCGCGGTGTGCCAATATCTATTATCTCAGTCCGAGATAGCATATTCATCCCTTGTTTCTGGTAGTCTTTACAATAAAATCTCTAGGAACTAGGCTAGGGCATAAGTACAGCTTACCATCCACAAGCGGACGGACAAAGTGAGAGAACGAATCAAACCATGGAAGTTATGCTAAGAGCTTATGTGATCGATTTTGGTAAAGCATGGGATATCCATTTACAACTAGTCGAGTTCTCGTACAACAATAGCTATCACACTAGAATCAAGGTTACTCCATTCGAAGCCCTTTATGGCCGCAAGTGCAAATCACCTCTGTGCTGGGCTGAAGTGGGTAACACGCAGCCAGTTAGAGGACAAATAGCTGGCCGCACTCTCACAGGCCCAGAAACCATAAGAGAAACGACCGAGAAGATTGTCCAAATCTGGGAACGACTAAAAGCTTCAAGAGACAGACAAAAGAGTTATGCGGACAAAAGACGGAAGCCCTTGGAGTTTCAGGTTGGAGACTGAGTTCTGTTGAAGGTCTCACCCTGGAAGGGATTAATACGTTTTGGAAAACGTGGGAAACTAAATCCAAGATATATCGGACCATTCGAGATCCTTGCCAGGATCGGCCCGGTAGCATACAAGCTTCGATTACCACATGAACTCAATAATGTACATCCTACCTTTCATGTGTCAAACATAAAGAAGTGCTTATCTGATGAGACCTTCGTTGTCCCTCTGGACGAAATCAAAATCAACGAGAGTTTCCACTTCGTAGAAGAACCGGTAGAAATAATGGATAGGGAAATAAAAAGAACAAAACAAAGTCGCATACCTATTGTGAAGGTTTGTTGGAATGCAAAGCGAGGACCTGAATACACCTGGGAGCGCGAAGATCAGATGAAAAAAATAACATCTTTTCCCTAGTCCATAAATACTTTTCTTAAACTAAAATTTCGGGATGAAATTTCCTCTAATGGGGGAATGATGTGACAATCCGATATTTCAAGTCAATGTAATGACCAAAAATTCAAGGATTTGTAATCTACTTTTGATATAATAAAAATGGCGTTAAAAATAAAACGATCAAAAGTCTCAGTTGGGTTGCATAAAATGATAGATATCATGCCAAGGTTTTCAGAAATATACAGAACACTCAAATCTGAGTTATAACGAAGAAGTTATGACCAATAAAAGATTCGTGTTAAGACCGGTAAAACACTGTTAGACGTAAAAAGTGAAATTTCAATAAAGTACTTTTTAGTCTTAGGTATCTAAACGAAAGTCGTAGATTATACTAAACCGTGAATGCGCATAAAAAGAACGTCCAAATCTGACTTCGTATGAAGAAGTTATGATTTTTCTAAGTTTCAGGATAGCAGTAGACAGCTAAAAACTCGAAACAACTATCGAGTGATTTGTGGCCAACCCAATCTACACGAGAATCGAAGATCTCGACAATAGTAGTGCAACGTTAAAAAGTCTGACGAAAACGGACGTCAGATGAAGAAATTATGATTTTTTAACGGACTTTTCCAGTCCCGGCCTGTTAAAAATACATTATTAAAAATAAAGTCGAAATTAGCCGACGAAGTCTAAACGAGAGTTGTAGAGTATTTTCTCACCTACGCGTGAATATAAAGAACGTCGAAATCGGAGCTCGTACGTGAAAGTTACGGATTTTACAAATTATGGGCACATACTTCGAGGCGGGTCCGAAGGGAACGCCCTACGTTCCGAGGGAACGCGCCGCATTCAAAAATGCTAGGTCTCGGTTAGTCCATGTCGCCCCTGGTCACATCACTTGCTCCATCCGAGCCTTTGGTCAACGATGACGCATGAGATTGCTGAATGCGCTGCGTACGAGAAGGGAACGCCTTGCTCTCCAGAACGCCCAACGTTCCTCGCAGGTATACCCTGCCTCCGAGGTTCAGCTAACACCTATAAATATGATGCAAGGTTGCCCAAGGTTTGGTTGCTTTTCTCTCAACTCTTTCACCATCAAACACCTCTTTAGCCCCTTTAAGCTACCTCGAAGCCCCGGTAACATCACTAGCACACGACGCAAGTCCCGACGCCCCCGAGATTTCCGAGAAATTGAATTTCTCCAGTCAAAGTGCAACCGGAATTTAGTCTCGTCTTCATCAAGACGCCACTTCTACCAGGTGAGTTCATACCCCTATATGTTCATGTCTTTTCTATATTTTAAGGGGAATTTATGTTAAAATACAAATTGTTACACATAAGTTCTAATGTTTTACCTACATCTTATGTATAAATATTAAATACGTAAAATAATGTTACTATTAAAGTTATAAACTACTTTACATGCAAAGTTGGTAATACGCAAAGGTTTATCATTCAAATGAAACACACTTTTTTAAAAACTATAATAGGTATAGTTTACGAGATATTCATGATAGTTTTACATGTTATAAAGAAAATAAGAAACACTTATATTCACAAGAAAAATGGACTTTTCATACGAAAACCTGTTGATACTAAATTTTGTGAGATATATGACTTCATCGAACCTTTCAGTTCGCAGATTAAGTCCTGTTTTATAAGCCATAATCTCTTGTAGGGAGAGCGTGATACTTGTGTATAGATCTATATGGGATTGACAATCCCACACCTAAACTGTTAGCTACAGTTAGACCGGCAGGTCTGGGGTGACAAACGTCATATCATTCCATCGCCTAAAGAATGTTGTTACAGGCAGTCTGGGTCAATAGTACAATTATAGAAACTCATATGGAGTATTACTACATCTTGGTTTACGGGACTGTTAAACGCCTTAGTGATTATATATACATATATATAAATCTACTTATACTACTTTAGGTATGGAAAATACTTATGCATTCCGGTTTTTGGAACTTTTAAAACCACCACTCAAATATGGAAAATATTGGATTTTCTAGAAACAAACTTGAATTTCTTTATACTAAAAGGCATGTTTTTCCTATACAAAAATGCTTATGAACTCACCAACTTAAATGTTAACACTTTTTCAAAACTACTTGTATTCCTCAGGGATTCAGTAATACAGGTAACACCACCTTTTGGGGAAGGGACACTAAGGCGTCAGTTTCAAAACTTATTAAATCATCATATTGTAATTTATTTTGAAACATGTATCACATTCAACAATGTAACTTTTAAATTATATTTATGAGGGTTGTGTTTACTTTCTTTACAAATACTCAACTGTTATGATACTACATGAAGTCATTCACCCCCAATGTTTCCGCCATTCTGGTTTGGGGGTGTGACACCATCTATTCTCCTCTAGACAATCACTACACTGTCATCTCTCCTTATCCCGACGACCACTGGAGCATCGCCTCCTCCTTCTTATTAACCAAACAAAAATCACCAACACTTTTCCCTAATAGAAAGGATTTCATTTTTTTGGATATTAGTTCAGGAATTCGGGATCTATGATAGATTATTGAAATACGGTTGAATTTGTGAGGAAAAAAGTATCATATGTACCGCATATCATATCAGATGTATGGCAGATCAGATTAGAGACAGAGATGTCGTTTTATTGTCACTCGATCTTTGTCTTTATTCGGTTATCTATCTTTTTTCCTTAATGTCGACTCTAATTTTTGTCACTTACAACCAATTTCATCTTGATTTTTTGACCTAGTTTATTATTTTGGTTATTTCATTCAAAATCAAATGACGAAAGGATGCAAATCAAACCATGCTACGAGGAAAGTTGATACCAAGTACAATTTAATCTATATTATGTTTCATAGATGCCATCTGTTAGGCTTTATGTTGCTTTTTTTACCTTTAATGAAATTAGGTTTTTGTTCTTCCCCATGATCATGATTTTGGTATTTTTTTAACAATTTTTTTGTTAGGATTTTAGGTTGGCTGTAAAGAAAACTACAACCAAGGGGAAGCTGCTAAGGATGCCAATAAACCTAAGAGACCTGCTAGCACTTTCTTTGTATTCATGTTAGTAATTGCTTTTATTTTAGCTTTTAGCTTTAATTTTTACTTTAATTTCTAATATTTAGATGGTTTTCCTTTTGTTAATGTGTTGTGAAGGGAGGACTTTAGAAATCAGTTCAAAAAAGATAACTCTTAACACAACTTTGTTATTGTTGTGAGTGATCTTCCTTTTTGTTATTTGCATATAAATTTATTAAGCTTTATTCAAGTATTCTCTATCTAAATTGAGTTGAGTTTATGCTTTGAAGTTTTAGCTTTGGATTTGAATTTCACTTGCGTATTATCGGGTTGGTAAACTAGTGTGGCAATAGGGAAGCCAATGGTAGGTTCTGTAAGTATAATATGTTTAGTTTTGAGGCAAAGTCATAATGTGCAATAAAAGGTAGAATAAGAATAACATATGTAGGTTTTGAATAGAGGTTTTAACTTTTAACATTTAAACTTACAACTTATAAGAATATATATATATATATATATATATATATATATATATATATATATAATTGATGTAGTATTTACCTATTTTTGGGGATGTGAATGTAACGCCTGGTTCCTGGTACGCATTTAAATTATAAATTATTCATTTTTGTAGAGCAACTCGACGAGTTGGGAGCACCAAACTTGTCGAGTAGAGATCAGAAGAGATGCGGGTTTTAAGTAACCTACTCAACGAGTTGAGAGCCTCAACTCGACGAGTAGGCTGGCTGGGGTGAAACCCTAATTTCAGGGTTTTGCACCCTATTTAAGCATCTTAATCCCCACATGTTGGCCTCATTTCCAGCATCCAAGTCCCAAACCCTAAATACAGAAACCCTAATGCATTTGTGAGCTTGTGAGCCATTTTTGAGAGAAACTTTGTGTGTGTTGAAGCTTGTGAAGGGAGGAGAAGCTTGGGAATTCAAGAAGAAGTTCATAAATCCTGAGACTCCATTTCATTCTCATCATTTCCTGGTAAGCAAGTCTCAAAATTGCTTAGTAAATTCTTAGATCTCCTTATTATCATTTTATTGGGTTTTTGGTCCAAGAAGCATGATCTTTGGGAAATGGATGTCCCAAGTGAATACACCGTTAGATCTGGAACCATGGAGGGCTTTCATGGCATAAAGGTGCAAGCTTTATGGCCATTGAAGCCCCATGCAAGTTATAGGATGTCATTTTGGCCTTTTAAGCTCCAAAAGGCCATGCATGGAGAGAAAGGTGGAAGCTTTACGTGTTCATATAGTGTCTAGGGTCCAGATCTCTGTTTGTATGCTTTAGCTTGGAGTTTTGATGGCTTGTGGACCAAGATCTAAGTCCAAAAGAGTTAGGTTTTCAGCTAAACCCATTAAGTAAGGGTATTAATGGGTAAAGTTGGAAACTTTACCCATAAAAGGACATTTTCAGATTTGAAGATCTGAAGATTTGGGGCTTAATCCATTTAGATGAAGCAACAGATTGAAGAACTCAGCTAGTTCATAGAGGAACTCGACGAGTTGAGCCGATTTGTCCCGATTCTGTAAATGGTAGAACTCGATGATTCTAAGGAGGAACTCGATGATTCTAAGGAGGGACTCGACGAGTCAACTCGTTTTATCATGACTGCGAGTAGCAAGGGAACTCGGCGAGTCTGGGGGATGACTCGGCGAGTTGAGTTAACTCGAGGTGTTGACTTTGACTTTGACTGGGTGTTGACTTTTACCTTGACCTTGACATTGACCAAGGTTGACCCGTGAAGGGGTCTTAAGAAAGGAATGGTAGCTAAGGGGTTGTTTCTGTATAGGGCGTGAGTAGAGCCGGTTGCAGGAGCAGAGACGTTCAACTATTTCACCCAACATTTGAGGTGAGTTTCATCATGTATGAACGGGTCGAAGGAACCAATGCCGGCTCATATATGTATGATAGTATGTTTCGAGATTAGGTCTGATGTCGGGGTTAGCCCAATGTAGGTTATATGTTTCTGGACTTCGGTCTGATGCTGGGGAAAACCCGAGGAATGTTTGTATGCTTGATGTCTTCGTGATTCTTGAATGTGTTTTTTATATGTTACGGGCTTTAGTCTGATGTCGGGGTAAGCCTGAGGAATGCTTATATGTTATGTTATATGTTTCCGAATTTCAGTCCCATATCGGGCAGGGCCTGAGGAATGCCTATGTTATGTGTTTATGTTATATGCTTTGTTGATATGTTTATATATATACCGGACTTCGGTCCGATGCCGGGCGGGGCCTGATGTCGGACTTCGGTCTGATGCCAGGGCGGGGCCCGATGTAGCGGGCAAGGCCCATTGTTATGTTATTATGTGATTATGTGTATGGTATGTGGTAGTTTGGGGAGACTCACTAAGCTTTGTGCTTTCAATTTTCAGTTTTGGTTTCAGGTACTTCCGACAGCAAGGGGAAGAGCTCGAGATGATTGCAGTGCATACACCATTTGTTTAGCCTTGGATGTTTATACTCTGATATATTTTGACAGATGTTATGATATTTTGAGATACACTACTTATGATTTTTATATGATGTTAATGACTATGGTTTTCTTAATAATTAAAAACGAAATTTTTGGACTGTATTTTTGGGATGTTTTAGTGAATGTAGGACACAACATCTTTTATAGCCAAAGCTAACAAAAGGAAGAAGGAATATGATAAAATATTGGAATCCTACAACAAAAAACTTGTGAAATCTTTTTCGGGAGTCATCGTTTAATCATTAATATATTGTAGTTTTGTTTGATTAACTTTGAGTTTGCTGCATATGTTGGAATAGTGTCTAAGGCTGCAACTATATTAGACAAGTATTTGACCCGATTGTGCATGGTCCTTTTGGGTTGCCTTCACCATAGCAACTTGACAGGATGATTTATTATGAGAGAATAAATATTATTAATATATTATGAGAATAATATAAGGAATAATAATATTGTTATTTGATTAATATAAGTCATAAATTAATTAGAATTAATTTGGTGACTTAAAGAGATTAATTAAATAAGAGGGTATAAACTGTCAATTGTTTGATAGTTACACTTTGGGCTGTAAATCCTTTATGGATAGGGTTGGACGATTTCTAGGGCTTAGGATAAGCCACAAATCGTCCAAGGGCTTATCTTGGAAAGGATTTGGATTGCTTTGAGTAAAAGTTATCGAATTAGGGTTTAAGGGTGAAACCCTAAGAGCCTTACAAGTATAAATAGACCCTTGGGGCAAGGGAAATCGGCATCTTAAAAAAAGAGGAGAAACCCTGGCCGATTTCTATTCCCTCTCCTCTCTCTCAAATCATCCTCTTGCTAGTTGGTGTTTGTAAGCCATTAGAGGAGTGACATTTGTGACTCTAAAGCTCCAAGAACAAGAAGATCAAACAAGTGTTTCAAGGTAAGCTTCTAACTCTGATTTTGTATTATTCTTATACTCTATTAGCCATTAGATGTCTTGGATCCAATGCATGTTTAATTAGAGAAACCTAGATCCAAGCATTAGGGTTTGTATGTGCACATAGGAATGTTCATATGGCCAAAACCCATCAGTGGTATCAAAGACTAGATTGGTTTATATTAAATTGATGCATGATTGTTTGTTTCTTGCTTGCAAAATTCGAATTTTGTGGTTCTGAGTCATGGACTCGGCGAGTCCCATGGTGGACTCGGCGAGTTGGTCTGACTTGGCGAGTCCAGTTTGGCACTCGGTGAGTCCGAGCGTCAGGAAGGGCTAAAATCGGGATTTTTTGATATTTATCTTATGGAAACTTGCCTTTATCATATTAGATCAACCCTAATCCGATTTTTTGATATATATGACTATAATCTTGATCTAATTGAAGATATTTATCAATTAATAAAATATTTAATTTCCTTATGTGATAATTAATTAATTATTTTGATTAAATTGGTAAATTATTTTGTTATTTGATCCTCTATGTTTTAAATGTTTAAAACTTGCCCTCAAGTTTTGAAATTTATGTTTTGTGATTAAAAGTTTAAATTAGACAATTTAAATTTCAAACCCTAGAATTTTACAAGTTTAAAATCCAACCTATACTAATATAATATTACAAGATTAATATATATATATATATATATATATATATATATATATATATATATATATATATATATATATGTATAACTAAAATGTTAGTCTTACCGTTAGTAGGCCTCATTCACGAAGCCGGTCTATAAGGTGGGTATAAGGTTGTTGTCTATAAAATGGCGCTTAATGGGTGTACACTCACACCCACCGCTTGCTTGATCGGTGGAGGGTCATTAGCCGAACGGGTAGGATAGGGAAACCTCATCCTCTCATTAAAAGTATAATATGAAATACAAAGTAACTACATGTTTTTTTCAAAATTTCCCAATCTTAGTTACTTTAGGAAAAGTGAATTGATGCAATCCCATGAAATTACACTTTGCACCCTTGCTAAGAAGTTAGTGGAGCGTGTGTGGTTTACCGGCACACTAATTGGTTCTAAACAAAGGTGGCAAAAGGTGATTCATTGTTTATCATAGTTCGATGGAGCATGTGTGGTTTACCGGCACATCGAATAGGTGATCGTTACAATGAAGGCACCATGTGAATTTGCATGGTAATTCACACCCGCTTTGTGATCCTCGGTATCCCAGTCACAAACAAGAGGGGCATATCGAGATTTAAACATGCCATTGAAAAGTTTCAATGAATCTCATCTAAACCTAGGAATTCTCAATACATTTAGAACTTAAAGTAATGTTTTGTGGTGGAGAATTAGTGAATCGTCATTCACTTACCTTCAAATTGTTTGCATGTTAGATTACGATATCCCTTTTCTAATATGTAAATATTGTTGTTGGATCCTAGCCCTAATTTTCTTATTGGGTGATAATTAGGGATTCATATTCTAATCTATCTTTGTCCTTTCTATTTGTAGATGTCGAACGCAAACAACGCTGCTGCTAGTTCATTCACATTGATGAGCCTTTGTTAAAAGGTCACTTTCGATGGGACAAACTTTAGTGAATGGATAAGATACATTCGCACTATTGCTCGCTATGAGGACAAGGAGTATGTCCTCGATGAGAAGCTCGAGAAAATCAACCCTGAAATTGCTACTCCGGCTGAAATGACCGCTTTTGAAACTCACGAGCGTGATGCAACAAAGGTACATTGCATCATGATAGCCACTATGAACTCCGAATTCCAAAAGTCCTATGAGGACATGTACCCGTACGAGATGCACCAAGACTTGTTGGAGAGATACCACCAAAACGCAAGACAAGAGCGTTATGAGATTTTCACTAACATGATTTCCGCTAAAATGGGTCATGGAGAGTCTCTTACCGTGCACCTGCAAAAGATGCAAAGGTATGTCGACCGTCTTCGCAAGTTGAATGTTGACTTTGGGGAAGACTTGGCGATCGACATGGTGCTTCACTCTTTGCCTCCAAGTTACAATCAATTTAGGATGACCTACCACATGAACAAAGAAGAGGTTACCCTAAGCAAGCTCCAAGGTCTCTTGAGGGTCGCTGAGAGCAACTTCAAGGACAAGTCTGTTGCACCAACTCCCAATCCACCCGATGCTCCTATTTTGGCTATTGGACAAGGAAGGGAAAGAAGAGGAAGGCTTCGTCTAAGAACCATCGCAAGGTTAAGCCCCGAGATGGTGCCTCTTCTAGTGGGACCAAAGTTGATCCTGCTAAACCCTGCCCTAACCCAAAGGAGGCAGAGTGCCACCACTGCCACAAGATAGGACATTGGAAGAGAAGCTGCCCAGAGTACCTGCAAACCATCAAGGAAGGAAAGATCAAGCCGTCTTTCGCAGGTATATACACAATTAAATCTAACGATTCATCTCATGCTATTTCTTGGGTTCTTGATACCGGTTGTGGTTACCACATTTGTTCTAATGTGCAGGGACTAAGAAGAAATAAGGATGTGGAGCATGGAAGGATAAATCTAATCATGGGGAACAGAAGATCGTCGCCTGTGACCAAGATTGGAGTGTATTCTTTAGTGCTTATGAATGGTTTATCTTTAGATTTGAACAATTGTTGCTATTCGCCCGAAATGGCTAGAAACATCATTTCATTTCATGGTTTGTTTAGACAAGGTTTTAGATTTTCTTTTAATAATGAGAATGGTTCTATTTTGGCTTATCTAAATGGTTTCTTTTATTTTGAAGCAATACCGTGTAATGGAATTTATGAAACTGTTATGATTGTTGATAACTTAGGAAATGATGTTTTATGCATGGATTCTTCCAATAGTATGGATAGAGCATCCTTGTGGCATTGTCGTCTTGGACATGTCAGCAAGAAGCGCATAGCCCAACTCCAAAAGGATGGAGTGTTGGAGTCATTCAACCTTAGGGAAAATGACACATGCGAATCTTGTTTACTTGGAAAGATGACTAAGTCACCCTTCACAAGTACGTGTGAAAGGGGTGAGGGTCTATTGGACCTAATACATACCGATGTATGTGGACCGTTTAGATCAACCACGAAGGATGGGAACCGCTTCTATGTGATCTTCACCGATGACTATAGTAGATATGGGTATATCTACTTAATCAAGCAAAAGTCAGAAACTTTTGAAAGGTTCAAAGAGTTCAAGAATGAAGTGGAGAATCAATTGGGCAAGAAAATCAAGATGCTTCGATCTGATCGAGGAGGAGAGTACCTAAGTCTTGAATTGCACGATTATCTCAAGGAGTGTGGAATAGTTTGACAATTGACGCCACCTAGGACACCACAATTGAATGGTGTGGCAGAAAGGCGTAATCGAACCTTGTTGGACATGGTTCGCTCTATGATGAGTCGTACTTCACTACCTATCTCTTTTTGGGGGTATGCCTTAGAGACTGCCGCCCATATCCTTAACTGAGTCCTTACTAAAAAGGTTGCCAAAACACCTCACAAGATGTGGACAGGGAAAGCTCCCTCGTTGGCACATATCAAGGTTTGGGGTTGCGAGGCTTTCGTAAGACGAGATACTCACGACAAACTCGAACCTCGTAGTAAGCGATGTATTTTCATTGGCTAACCGCAGAAATCCTTTGGATATCTCTTCTATAGACCGAAGGACAATGTTGTCTTCGTTGCGAGGAGAGGAGTTTTACGAGAGCGAGAACTCATAAGCCAAGGAGACAGTGGGAGGCAAATCGAGCTTGAAGAGATTCAAGAGTCAATAGATGAAAGAACCTCTACCGCTGGCACTCAACCCGAGGAGGAAACTCCGGTTGAATCGATTGACGAGTCCTTACCTCTTAGACGTTCCTAAAGAGTTAGAGTTCAACCCCAGTTTTATGGTTTTCATATTACTAACGAAGGGGACACGTATATTAGTGATGGTACACTAATAAATCTAGATGAACCTAATAGCTATAAGGAAGCCATGGCAGGCCCGGAGTCTGTAAAATGGAAAGAGGCGATGGATAGCGAGATCCAGTCCATGTATGACAACCAAGTTTGGAATTTGGTTGATAATGTGCCCGGACGTAAGACCGTTGGGTGCAAATGGATCTTCAAGAAGAAGACCGACGTGGATGGAAACGTACACACATATAAAGCGCGATTGGTCGCGAAGGGCTTTACTCAAACTCCCGGAGTTGACTATGATGAGACCTTCTCACCAGTTGCAAAGATAAAATCTATTAGATTGATGCTAGCAATTGCCGCATTTCATGATTATGAGATTTGGCAAATGGATGTCAAAACTGCTTTCCTTAATGGGAAGTTGGCCGAGGATGTTTACATGGCTCAGCCAGAGGGTTTTGTCGATCCGAAGCATCCAAATAGAGTGTGTAAGCTTGAGAAGTCCATTTATGGACTGAAGCAAGCGTCTCGCAGATGGAATCTTTGCTTCGATGAGAAAGTCAAAGAGTTTGGATTTGTACGAAGCGAAGATGAATCGTGTGTATATGTCAAAGCCAGTGGGAGCATAGTTAGCTTTCTCGTTCTATATGTCGATGACATACTACTCATAGGAAGCAACGTCCCGACTCTACAGGAGGTTAAGTCCTGGCTCAGGAAGTGCTTCACTATGAAGGACCTCAGAGAGGCTTCCTATATTTTGGGAATAAGGATAGTAAGAGAGAGAGAAGTAAGAGACTAATAGGACTTAGTCAGAACACTTACTTAGATAAGGTACTAAAACGTTTTAGTATGGAAAACTCGAAGAAGGGAGAATTACCGATACAAAGTAATGCCAAGTTGAGTAAGACTCAAAGTCTGAGTACTGAAGCTGAAATAGCAGAAATGAGCCGAGTACCATACGCTTCCGCAGTTGGCTCAATCATGTATGTTATGACTTGTACTCGCCCTGATGTAGCCTTTGCTTTGAGCATGGTTAGCAGATATTAAGGGAACCCTGGCAGAGCCCATTGGATTGCGGTGAAGAATATCCTTAAGTACCTTCGGAGGACAAAGGAATCGTTCTTAGTCCTCGGAGGGAGTGATGACTTGAAGGTGCGAGGGTATAGTGACGGCAGCTTTCAGACCGACAGGGACAACTACCGTTCGCAGTCGGGCTGGGTCTTTACCCTGAATGGAGGAGCAGTAACTTGGAAAAGTTCCAAGCAGGAAACCGTAGCTGATTCAACGTGCGAATCAGAGTACATTGCAGCGAGCGAAGCGTTGAAGGAGGCGATATGGGTGAAGAAGTTCATCGGTGATCTTGGAGTTGTACCTGCCATAAAGGAGCCCATGGAGATTTTCAGTGATAATGAAGGAGCGGTTGCCTTGACCAAGGAACCGAGAGATCATGGTAGATCTCGACACATCGACATAAAATATCACTTTATTAGACATCGTGTAAAAGAAGGACAACTCGTAGTGAAGAGGATATCATCAGAAGATAACCCAGCAGATCCGCTTACGAAGGGACTGAGTAGGGTTAAGCACTTGCAGCATGCTAGGAGTATTGGGCTGAAGGATGATATTAGCATAGATTAGATAATAATAGAAACGTGTAATAAATAAATGTGATTAACATTTGATGATTAAATAAAAGAGTATTATTTATGAGTAATGTTACTGTCTTATGTTAATTGTTTAACTATTGTTTCATTTTGCATGTTTTGACTTCCAGAATAATTGAGTTTATTAAGAATAATCGAATTATTCAAATTGTCCACAATCGTTCATATGTTGGAAGTAGATATGAATGAAGATTGTCATGAATTGGTGTGTAGATTGTCTAAATGGTATTAGACATAGCAAAGGGTTGCTGCAACGTTTATGAGTGCTTATGAACTAGTTTTGAGCATTGGAACAAACCCGCGCTTGCTGGAATCACCTTATGGAATATGATATAAAAGGGTGATCGCAAGACAATAATATCATATAGTCTTAAAACCTAGATATATGGTTTGTTATTTGTTAATTGGTTGTACATTGATAATGCGAAAACGCATCAATAACTCGGTGTTATAAAACGCATTGGTGTGTATAGTTGATTAATGAATAAGTAAATGCATATAAGTCGAAGTTTATCTGTTACTTTTATCCCAAGAGGGTAAAAGCGATATTTCGGCCGCTCGATGATTTGATTTGACTTATGTGTCGGGCCCGGTCAGAACTGAATTGATGTGTTCGATTAAGTTCTATGTCAAATGAATCGGAGATCGAGAAACCAAATGCTAGACAAATTATTCCATAGAATTGTCAGCATGATATCTAACAGAGGACTGTACGATCCTTTATCTAAAGGACAAGATTGATTAGATCCGAGTTTGACAGCATCTTTGAGAGCTACGATTGCAAATCGAATTGTACTTGTGCATATAGTTACTAGACTTATCCAAGTGGGAGACTGTTGGAATAGTGTCTAAGGCTGCAACTATATTAGACAAGTATTTGACCCGATTGTGCATGGTCCTTTTGGGTTGCCTTCACCATAGCAACTTGACATGATGATTTATTATGATAGAATAAATATTATTAATATATTATGAGAATAATATAAGGAATAATAATATTGTTATTTGATTAATATAAGTCATAAATTAATTAGAATTAATTTGGTGACTTAAAGAGATTAATTAAATAAGAGGGTATAAACTGTCAATTGTTTGATAGTTACACTTTGGGCTGTAAATCCTTTATGGATAGGGTTGGACGATTTCTAGGGCTTAGGATAAGCCACAAATCGTCCAAGGGCTTATCTTGGAAAGGATTTGGATTGCTTTGAGTAAAAGTTATCCAATTAGGGTTTAAGGGTGAAACCCTAGGAGCCTTACAAGTATAAATAGACCCTTGGGGCAAGGGAAATCGACATCTCAAAAAAAGAAGAGAAACCCTGGCCGATTTCTATTCCCTCTCCTCTCTCTCAAATCATCCTCTTGCTAGTTGGTGTTTGTAAGCCATTAGAGGAGTGACATTTGTGACTCTAAAGCTCCAAGAACAAGAAGATCAAACAAGTGTTTCAAGGTAAGCTTCTAACTCTGATTTTGTATTGTTCTTATACTCTATTAGCCATTAGAAGTCTTGGATCCAATGCATGTTTAATTAGAGAAACCTAGATCCAAGCATTAGGGTTTGTATGTGCACATAGGAATGTTTATATGGCCAAAACCCATCAACATGAACATAGGTTGCAGGTGATAATGATGATGATGATTCAGACAAATCTAGTACCATATATTCCCTTCCCCAACATTAACAACATGTTAGTACTATTATTTAACCATTCAATTCAAATTTGTGGGCTAAACAGTTACAAATTACAGATGACATTTGATCAATGAGATTTTGTTGACATCTAACTTTTAAAGGCTTGTGGTGTAGATTGTACTATGCTCTGCTTTGAAGTTTTATGTAAGGGATAAAAGGGTACAACATAATAAGAGGTATGATGATTATGTCATCTTTATGACGAAAAAATGTTTAAATCTATGTTTACCCATTTTTTTAATAAAAACTTGTTATTGATACAATTAAACATTTTCTATAGGGAATCCTGAAACTTGGACAATATCGAGATGATAAAATAAAGAGTGTGACCTTGCAAGTAGATGAAACAGACATCATTATACCATTTTACCATTTTAGGTGTGTAAAACAACTTTTAGCTTCATAATCTTGATCTGTTTTTCTTTGTTTTAAAGACACGTGTAACAATAACTATGATTGAGTCTTTCATATATATTTGGTATGATAATCACTTAATTATTATTTCAGGGCATCCTTCTCCCTTTCAAATGTACTTAGTAAATTTCAACCAATAATGGTCGTCATAAGGCTGCTATGAATCTTTTTGAAGTTCATTGTGAAGGTTAGTAAGCACTAAGCAATGCATTTAATACATCTTATAACTCATATGTTGTATGCAATTACTTAATTTTCATGTTATATAAATCATGTTATACGAAGAATAAATCAGGTCCAGAGAATGAACTTTGATTTATTTTATAAATCATTAATGTTGTTATGAAAGAAATAACATTGAACTTTGATTTGTTCATTATAGTCTCTACTTTCCCTTTTACCTATTATAACATTATGTTTTGAAAAATATATACAAATTAAATTAACAAAATGTACTCCCAATTAATTGCTTAGTTTTTCTATTATATCATTCTATTTTTTAAAATCAAAATTTTTGACTTTTTTGCCTAGGAACTGATGCCTAAAAGAATTTGAGGCTTGATTTGTTTGGAGTACTCGTCTTTGATTTGCTATTGAAGGGAGTTTTGTGCATGTTGAATAAGTTCTAGCAATTTGCCTTTGTTGGCTTCTTTAGTGCTACCTTTCAATTTATATTTTTGCTTCCTCATTAATGCAATGGATGTCTAGTTAACAATGTAATGTTTGTTGGTTTGTCTAATGTTCCTGGAGCACGATTAATATTGTGGTTAATTGTGGAAAAGAAGGCTATTATTTTGGAATAGAGTACGTTTAAATAAAGTGCAATACGGCTAATAAAGTGTGTATTATATGTGGATCATACGTGGAGGTGTTATGGAGATAGAGTACGATAATTTAACCGTACTCTATTATGACACTAATCTAATACACCCCCAATATAATACGGGAAGGTAGTCCGTACTCTATTTTGGGAAACAACAATATTATATTTATGTTTTTCTAGTAGTGATTGTAATAATGTACTAAGTGTAAAACTTATGTATTTTATGAGCTAATTAAAAAAATTAAATGTGAATGTTTAAATATTTAAGAACTTTGGATTTATAAAAAAAAAATAAGAAAAATAATAAATTATTAAAATTGATTTTTTGTTATCTTTAAATTTAAATAAATAAACAAAATAAACTAATACACTTTAATTTTGAAAATTTGAAATAAGAAGGTAAGTCTAATAAAATCGATATTCATTTATTAGTACATTTATTGTAATTATTACATTAAAGTATTATATGAAATTTATTAAAATACGAAAACTCATAAAATGACATGTGGAAAAGAAAATAATTTAAAATAACCACAAAATGATATTTAACAAATTAAATGAGAATATAAGATGTATGATAAAAAAACATTCATTTATTAGAACAGATAAACATAATTGTTGTTGTTATTTTATACTTTATTCAACTACACTTGGCTTTATGATACAAATTATTGTTTTTGACATCGGTTTGTAGGTCCATATGAATTCAATACATGTTTTTACTAAAATAAGTTGGAATTTGTGTTTGATTTCGCATCCACCTTTCTTCTTCGTATAAAAATTATTTATTTATTAACATAAAATCTTAGTGGGTAAGGAAAAGGAAGATGACGACACTAGGATTGTGAAAGCGAGTATCCTATAAACGTGGGAGGAGACATATGATTTGATTAAGATATCAAGTTTTGACCCACTTTATCAATTATTATGAACTACCAACTGCCACCACATCTGTGCATATGTCCTTAATTTAATTTAATAAGAAGCAAATTAAAGTATTAAAGTATTAGACCAGTTAAGTATATCAAATTACGTTTTGTATAGTGGTAATGAGTATTCATTTTAATTGAGATGTTATGAATTCAAATCTTATTTGAGATATGAGATATATGTGGTAATTAAGGATACATTAATTTGTTGTTTAAAAAAAACATTTAAAGACACAAAATTTTGAGGAAAGAAGGAAATGTTTCACTACAAATATTTTTTTTGCATTTATTGAGTAATTCATATATTTAATTAAGATCAAAAATATGATATTACTAAAATTTCTTTAAATAAATAGTTTTTAAAAGTTTGTCCAAGATGACAGCCTTCTATAGTTCTATTGAAACCAGATGTAACAAACCATAACCCGTTTACTAATGCATACTTCAAGGGTTGGTTATGAACATTAGGCTAGAGTAAAAAAAAACTGGTTATTTTCATCTAAATTGTAATATGATTCGTTTTTGAAGATATTTTACTACACAAATATTGTTCTGTTGTGAAATAGCATGAAGACAATAATATGACAAAGTATGTGAAACATATTTATTAGACGTTTTTCACCTACTACTGCCTCGAATTTTTTAAAGAGGTTTAATCGTATAGTTTTAAGTTCTGTGTATTGTCGTCATGAAACACGAGTATGAAATTTTGTAAAGAAACTTGAAAGGAGTACGACGATATAATTAGTGTTCAAATTAGAAGATATCTAGTTAAATAGGAAATGACATACGCCTTATTAAATTTATATGGACACGAATACATGTAAAAATTATATCTCAACCGTATGAGTACGATGTACTAAAATTTAGGGATTATCATCAAAACAGACGTATGGGTTGATTATACAGTGCCCAAGTGCCACATCTTGCCTCTCCCTTTCTAATTAATTTAGGAATAAATCATCACAATATAGCAAAATAACTATAGTATTCAAAATAGTTGCGTTTCGAACTCAATTATAAGTTTCGAATATGTTCCTTTTTTTATCGGTTAAAATATGTTATGAAAACTTTATTCTAGAAAAAGTGACAATTTTGAACCCAATTATGAGTATTGAAAAATTTACCAAGAATACTTATGGTTTAACGATGTAAGATGTGTTGTGAATGTTGATATAAGATGTATTGTAAATGTGTTTATTTATCAAGTGGTTGAGAGTTTAAGGTATGTGGAGCATAAAATTTTATATTTATAAGTAAGAATATCAATGATCTTACAGCCATCTGTTCATCATTGGGACAATTTCGGCCAACAACAGATGAAGACAAATAGAGATGTGTTCTAACGGGAGATGGTAGATACCATGTCGACATAGTTAGACATTTGATCGACTGGCCAAAAAATTCAGAACCTCATGTCAAAGTTGAATGGATAAAGGAAGTCCCCATCAAAGTCCTTTGCTTCATCTGGCGAGCAAGTATTGGGAGGATACATGCAGCTATAGAACTGTCCAAGAGAGGTGTAATGTTTGAATCTGTCCAATGTGGACAATGTATGGAGGAGGATGAAAGTCCAGATCACATTCTGCTCACTTGTCCTTATGCGAAGTCTATTTGGGAATGGTTTTGGAGATGGTGCAACATGCCTCCCTTTCAATTTAACACAGTAGCTGATTTAATTAGGTATGTATCACAGCAGGGAAGCCACAGGAAGAACAGGAAGGTCTTGATCAGCATATGTTATGGTACACTCTGGGAGATTTGGAAGGCTAGGAACGGGAGGCTATTCAAAAGACTACCAACTACTCCCCCAAAGGTTGTTGATAATATCCAATCGGTGGTATACATGTGGTTGAAATACAGGAGCTCGACAAAGATATGTGAATGGGCTGTTTGGTGCTCATGCCCTTTTAATTAATTAAACTCCAATGTAATGCAGTAGGTGATGCTAATGATGTAAACTGAAACTATATGTTCCCTGCTAGTCGGGATTTTTTTGTTTCCTTTCTTATTTAATATATTTGCCGTTTCCAAAAAGTAAGATTAGAGGGTGTGAGTTAATCTTCAAAAAAATTATGAGTATTGAATTTGTATTTTTTTTTAACAAAAAACAATTTTGATATTTATAACAAAATAAAGAATTCACAACACCATTATTGGGTTTAAGGCTATTTATTGGCACAAATTCTTCGGTTATGGTTGCACAATATGTATCAAATTTCATTAAATGACGTGGAAGGCAGTGTATTTGTAAGGAATGCTATATATACTTGTTTTATAATAGACATTTTTTTTTGTACAAATATGCAGTTTTTAAAAGGAGATTTCTTACGTCCCAATTGTTATCAAATCAAAAGTTGCTATATTTTACAAAATAAGGCCAAGGAGGTAAAGTTTACCTCTTGTGGATCCTTGACCAAAAACACATGGATTGGAACAGGGCGTTGTGGGTTGATTATTAACAACTAACGGTTGGAAAATGACATAAAGGTCAAAAATGACTTGTAAAATTGCAATCGAGTTGCTATCATAACAAGAAGAAATAACACAAAAATAAAAATCTAAAGGGGCATGAGTTTCCATTAAAACAAGCATAAGAGATAACAAGATCCTTCCGTTTATTCATTGAACTCAGAGTCACAGATGAGACAGAAGGTCTTATATAGAATCCCCGTCTACATTCACATTCGATTAGTAGGGCAAATTAAATATATCTTTAGCTCATATATAACTAGTCAATATCTAATATCACATATACATGTCTTTCTTCCACAATGTAAACCAACTATTCCCTAATCTTTAATTCAAGCTAATTTGATAAGGATGCGTCTAACCCTTGACAAGAGTTAACTTATAGCCATTCAATTTCATATACCTAGTTCGACCTCGCCTCTACGAACCATTTATAAATCCCTTTTTTTAGAAATTATTATTTCCCTTTCTTTATCATTATCATGCAACCTAAATTGATAAGATAATAAATGGATAAATTGATTGGGTCAAATCGTTGCATAGAAATTGATTTGATTGATCTAAGTTCGTACAATTTATTATTTATTAATATTTTCGTTTGGTCAATCGTTGAATAAAATCAGCTGAAAAAGGGGAATCATTGTCTAGAACATCTTTTTTTTTATTTAATCACACATCGTACAAGACTTCTTCGTCAAATTATGACTCCAAATAGTTCATATTCGGATTCGATAACCAATCTAAACTCAATATTCTTTGAGGGGAAAGTATGATTATGATATAAATGCACCAAACTATAAATGCACCAAACGGGAATTTTAGGAAAAAGATCTTTGAGATCTTTTTCCTTTTTTTTTTTTTTAATTCTCTACTCTAATATCAATATTGTAATCTTTATTATAATCTTTTTTTCTATTACTCTAGATCATATATAGTGTAGTTAGGTATCTTCATTCCCTAAGTCAATTTTTTTAGCCACACAACATTGCCTTAGATTAAACTAAAAAAAGACTATTTAGAAAACTAGTTAATGGTGGCCCTCCATGGATTCACCTATATAAGCCACAGCTAAAGTTGCAAAAATAAGAGCTTGGATATCACTTGTAAATAATCCAAGGAAAATGATAGGGATAGGAACCACTAAAGGTATTAAAGAAACAAGAACAACAACTACTAATTCATCGGCTAATATATTTCTGAAAAGTCGAAAACTAAGTGATAGGGGCTTTGTGAAATCTTCTAAGATGTTAATAGGTAAAAGAATTGGAGTTGGTTGAATATATTTACCGAAATGACCTAATCCTTTTTTGCTAAGACCCGCATAGAAATATCCCACTGATGTGAACACGACCCAAATAGGCCTCACTCATTGGTATCTGAGCAATTCTTCTTGTTGCTTTTACAGAACTCCCTTCTTGTATCAGCAAACCATCACCCATTAATACAACATCAACATTAGTTGATTCCAAATTAAGAGCAATGCCTATTGTACCCTCTTCAAATTCTACTAATTCACCCGCCATTACTTCATCAAGACTGTGAATACGAGCAATGTCATCACCTACTTGAAGTACGGTACCGATATTTACAATCTTTATTTCTCTATTATATTGCTCAATACGTTCACAAATAATATTACTAATTTCATCGGCTTGAATGGTTACCATGAGTATTTCTTAATTCTTTTTTGGAAAAAAATAAATCAAAAATAATGTCTAAAGTAGAAGGACTAATCCGTTATTTCTTTCATCACCCCCAATATGCCAATATTGGCACTGATAGTACGTAAATGTAACTCGTTGTTTAAACAACTATTCAGAGTTCCTAGAGCTCCTTTTAAGGCTTGTTGGAAAACCTATTGTCAAGATCCATTAAATGTGTCATCTTCTTTGTTTGATGATATCTTATGTGAAAATGTATCAGAGGCGGACCCCATCGGAAACTGGAACCCAAACCCGCCTACACTGGTCATAAGTCCCCTACCATCGGTGACAAATCTACCAATCTGGACCCTGATATTCTTCTTCTTTTTCTAATTCTCCATCATGATTCCCTCGACATGAGCCTCTCTAATCAAGTCCAAAAGCGGTGATACGATGGTCATCCTCAAACAGAATCCTTTAATAGGGGCACTAGCCGCCTTGCGGATCAAAGCATCGGCGACCATATTGGCCTTCCCTGGATGATAAAGAATCTCGCAATCATAATCCTTGACCACAACAAGCCATCTATGTTGCATCTTGTTCAAATTCAGTTGATCCATAAGATATCTCAGACTCTTATGATCCGTGTAGATGGTACAACGGACCCCATACAGATAGTGTCACCAAATCTTGAGGCAAACACAAGTGCCCCCAACTCCAAGTCATGGGTCGGATACCTAACCTCATGAGGATTTAGCTGCTTGGAAGCATACGCGATGACCCTACCCTGTTGCATGAGTACTGCCCCAAAACATGTGATTGAAGCATTAGAAAATAGCAGAAAATCCCCGACACCCTTTAGAAGGGTCAATATCGGGGCCTCACATAAACTCTACCTCAGAGTCTCAAATGTAGCCTACTGCTCAGGCCCCCAACAGAAATCTACACTCTTCTTCGTCAAATGAGTAAGAGGAACAACAATTTTATAGAAATCCTGGATTAACCTCTAATAGTAACCTATCAACCCAAGAAAACTCCTGATCTCAAATAGAGACTTTGGGACCTCCCACCGCATAACTGCCTCAATCTTGGCAGAATCGACCAAAATTCTGTTCTAATTGACGAGGTGTCCCAGGAACTGGACCTATCACAACAAAAACTCACACTTAGAGAGCTTGGCATACAGTCTCTCCTTTCTCAACACTCCAAGTAACTCTCGTAAGTGCTCATCATGTTGCTTCTCGGTCTTAGAGTAGACTAGAATATCATCAATGAGCACAATGACCGATCGATCAAGCATCAGTCTGCATACCCAATTCATCAAATCCATAAATGTTGCAGGTGTATTGGTGAGCCCAAATGGTATCACCACGAACTCATAATGACCATATCGAGTTTGGAACATTATCTTCTCCACTTCCTCTTTTCTGACCCTCATCTGATCGTATCCTGACCTCAAATCAATCTTGGAAAATCAAGATGCGCCTTGCAGCTGATCGAAAATATCATCAATCCTAGATAGTGGGTAACGGTTATTCACCGTCAACTTATTCAACTCCCGATAAGCTATAAACATTCGGTGAGAACCATCCTTCTTCTTCACAAAAAAAATGCACTCCCAAAGGTGAACTGCTTGCCCAATAGCTCCTGGAGCTAAGAGGATAACTCTTGCATCTCTGGTGGTGCGATGCAATACGGTGCCTTAGAAATTGGAACCGCACCGAGGATCAGATCGATCCTAAAATCCACCCGCCTCACGGGAGGCGCACCCAGGTAGTTTCTCTGGAAAAATATCTGGAAACTCCCGAACCACTGGCACATTCGAAACCGACTTCTTCTCCTCAACTCGAGTGTCAACCACATATGCGAGGTAACCTAAACATCCATGTTGAATATATTGTCTAGCCAAGAAGCCGAACAAAAGGTTGAACCAATGGTACCCTCGCCATAAATGGCTACTTATCCTCCACTTGGGGTTCGAACCACCAGAATCTGTCTCTCGGGATCGATCACGGCTCCAAACCTGCTTAGCTAATCCATCCCTACGATCATGCACACATCTCCCACGGGGATAAGAATCAGGTCAATCGGGTAGGGCATCTCGAATATCTCCAAAGTACAATCATGAAAACGATCGAATCAGAAACCTTGTGTTTGTTGGCGATGGAAAATCGCAAATGACACTCCAACTCTCCAAGGGTCATATCGAAATCCCTGCTACAAGACTGAGATACAAAAGACCGACCCGCACCCGAGTCAAAAAGCACAAGAGCAGATAAGGAATTCATTAAGAAGGCACCTAACAGGAACATAAACATAAGCATACAAAAATTTAACTTGACAGAATAATATATTAATACATACCAGTAACGACGTCAGGTGCCGCCCTGGCCTCCTCTACAGTCAACTGAAATGCACAACCCCTGGCCTTCGGGGCCTTACCCCTCCTTTGGCGTCCATCTATTATTTGAAGGGTAGTAAGTTTCGGTGTCTGTACAGGCCTAACAACAAGAAAAGGACAGTTGGCCTTCACATGGCCAACCTAATCACAATGGCAATAAACTCGCGTGCTTGGAAGCGATGCCTGTTGCTGCTGACGACTATCCCTCACATAATGTGCCTCTTTGCCATATTTGTGGCACCCCATTACCGAACGATATACCCTATCATGTACCTTCCCGTACTTGCCACAAGTATGGCCCCTCTAGCCTCCATATCGTGAATCAATAGGATTGAACTGACTTACTGATGGCTGAGTATGAACTGGGGCCTACCTCTTCTCCTTTGTCTGCCTCTTGATCTCAATCTCGCTCCTCTATGCAAATGACTGCAACTCGGTCAGGGTCTGATACTTCTGCTTCAACACAAAATCGCAAATCTCCATCTTGAGCATGCTCAAGTAACGTGACATCTGAACCTGCTCAGAAGAAGCATACCCCGGGTAGAAAAGGGCTCTCTCTACGAACATCTTGGTGATTTCTGTCACCGACTCTATTGTCTGATTGAGCGACAGATACTCCCAGGCTAACCACTCTCTCTACCAGTAGGACATACATGGCTTGAAACATCTTCAAGAACTACTCCCATGTCACTACGACCTTCTCCGCAGGGGAACAAGCACTGGTCACCAATTTCCACCAGTCCTTCGTTCCTAATCGTAGAAGGTTCAATACAAACTTGACAATCTGGCTCTCCGTACATGAACAAGTAAAGAAAAATCCTTCCACATCAGATATCCATCTCATAACGATGATCGGGTCCTTGAGTCTGTCAAACTCTAGGGGGTTAGTGTTGCTGAAGTCCCGGTACTGAATCGATCCTCCTCCCTGAAGTATTGTAGTTGCAATGGGTGTAGCAACAAAAGCCTTGATGACAACAACATAACGCTCATCAAACATCTCGATCAAGGTGGTCTTTATAGACCCAAATACCTTCGAGATCGCCTCCCTGACTACCAAAGTCACCTAAGTAATGATCAACACACGAATCTCTTCATCACTCAAACTTGGCCTCTCCGAGCGATCAACACCTGATCCTGAACCTCTCGTAGTCACCATATTAAGATTAAACCAAAACACGAAATAAATTCACATTATATCCGAGCACATCACTAGTCAACCACTCATCCCTCGGAACTCGTGACTTCATTGATATGCATACGGGTCTTATGCTTTTAGTTATGCGAGCCCATATTATCTTCCACACCTACCCATATTTGTCTTAAAGGTTTGCCATAAATTTCCTAAGCCACTAGGCCCAATGCCACTAGGGTACACACAATCCATATACTCACTCTCTCAAGAGTAACTAACAAATCCTCACGATTGTTAGCCTTCTAACAATCCACACCCAACTCATGAAACCTCCATTAACCATGCATTTGCCTTGTGTATGCTAATAATACATAACGTTGGATTCGATAGACAACCGAATAAGGCTTCATTATGAAATAAGGCTTAATCAAACATTCTCAGGCAATAAAATCTTAGTTATGTATAACCATGATGCATACACTAAACAACTATAGTAATAATGTTAGTTTCATATACAATATCAAGAAATCCCCTAGGGTATCAGACATCATAAATTAGGAAAATTATATCATGAAATTCGTAAAGATTCATAGCCTATTAACTAACATGCATTTCTAACATATCACCAATACACAAAAAACAAGTGTAGGTATTTTAGGGAATAACTTTTCTTTGAGCTCCGGATTATTATACACATTGCATTCTTTTTTTTTGGTTATTTAAAAATTAAAAGTTATTTATGAAAAATCTTTTGCGGATCCATAGTTTAAGTATGGAGTCACATAAGTGTTCATCTAATTCTATCAAACCAGAGCTTTGATACCAACTTGTAACATCCCAAAATCCATGACAAAAATTTCATTTTAAAAGATATTATCATAAAATCATAAGACAGGAAAATATTGTTTTTAAAACAAATCCATAGAAATCTGAGTATCAAAATAATCTCTCAACACATAAATCAGGAGGAGGATGTGTAGGATCACACCTTCGCCTTTACCCAATCATCTGAAGTACCAAAGCTTAGTGAGTTCCCCCAAAATACTCGATACAACAATACATGCACACCTGAGCCTACAGTCTTGATGGACTACCTTACAAGATCGACGGGATGCTTGGACCTCTCTATAGAGCCTACAGTTTACTGGTCCGCTCATAAAGCCTATAATAGTTAGACCGCTCCCTTGGGCTTACAACATGATTGGACCGTCCTATAAAGGCTATGATACACTAGACTGCCTGGGTATCTTGGCCTACAACACAACCTCAACCCAACTACAACATGTCGTCATATACACATAAGCAATCAAACAAACAATAGCCATCAATACAAGTAATCATAACAGATCTACCAATCAATAGATCACTATAACTTACCAACATCCTATCCACAAGGATACATATATTGCTACAGTGTAACAAAATCTTACACCCAAGGATACATACTGTAGTACAAAAGTATACTAAGAAAACTCATCTCCGAGTCTAGTGGATAAAAACACTGATCACAAATCCAATAGACGACACTACAACCTTAAACCCTTATATTGACATAAAGACAATCTTGGTCAAAAGTTAACAGTAAAATTCAAAGTCAACAGTCAAAAACTCTCCCACATGCCCGCCACATTGTGCACGATCTTTTGTCACATCATGGTGGTCTCAAGACAAGACAGTCGCTGAGATTGCATTTTCTCATGTCGTGAAGACCAATCCTTTACGTCGTGAGAACCGTTTTGTCCTCCTTAATGCATTAAGTCCTTAATCGATAAGACCACTCATCCATACTTTCTAAGAGGCTTTCTTACTCCTAATGCAACATAAAAATCGATGCTTTATGAACATGCATGTCTCTTCCATTCTAGGTCAAAAACATGGAAGAAATGAACTCAAACTTGTTCATGAGACCAAATACACCATAGAAACATAGATCTTGAACATATAGCCCCAAAGGGACCCCAAGGATCCATAAATTTGCCAACTTTATGAAATTTAAGCATTCAAACTCTCACAATCAAGGAGAAAAGGGACAAGAACCTAGATCTAGAAACACTAATCATAAATCTTGGATCTTGAGGACTTATAATAGTCTAGAATATGAGCAAGGGTGAGGAGAAGAGGTTATATTGCTAGATCTTTTCACCAAGAGCTTCTTCTTCTTCTTCTTAAAAATACCAAAAAACCACCAAAAACTCTCAAATAACAAAATGGAGGCTAGGTTTTATGTTGGAGGTGATGGAGGTTGAGGGTGTGCAAACCCTGGCCCTCACTTCCCTTAAATAGGGAACAAACTCCACAATTAGGTTTTACATGCAGGGGCTGTCACGTCGTGACCAATATGTTGTCACGTCGTGACACCCAATGAAATACACATTTTCCTTTGGCATTGATAGGGTATGAGATTCACATGCTCATGTCGTGGCCAACAAAAATTCATTCTTCAAGGCATAAATTGACAAACTCAAAAGTGACGCTTACCTGGAAATTGGTGTTATAGTTGGGGTTTTTCGTAGTAAGATGAAGATGGTTATGATGTAATGCCTGTTTTCAGGTACTAATTTTATGACATCAATTTTTTTAAGTCTCAATTTCCTGAGAATGTGAGTAATTGCGGCGCGGTGGTGGAGATCCACCAAAACGCGACGTGGATATTGGGCTCAAAACCATAGATCTTGGACCTTGAGCCTTATTAGTGTGTGTTCCTTGGTGTTTGAAGTTTGGTGAGTGACTCTGAAGAGGAAGGAGAGGTATGTTAGTGAAGCAAGAGTCAACAAGGAAGCCAAATCCAGTCTCTTGTGCATTTTTTGGAATTCTGTAAGTCTTTAAGACTTAACCTTGTGGTTTATCCTTCTAGATATTAATTTTAAGTTAGTTCTGGTCCATTTTAATGAGTTTAGATGAAATAATGGAATAAAGGTTGCAACTTTATTGATTTCTAAGGTCCAAGGAGTATTGTTGATATAAGATATGGTATTTACAGTCCATTTGATGTCATGTATGAAGTTAGTGTTGGATTAGTGTCTAAGTCCATAACTATTTTGGTATGTACTTGACCCGATGGTGCATGGTTCTTTTGGGTTGCCTTCACCAAAGCAACTTGATAGGATGAATTATGGAGAGAAAGGATTAAATATGATTTATTAATATATTATGAGAATAATATATTAAAGGAGAAATCATATTGTTTAATTAATACTAGTCAAGAATTAATTAGTAATTAGTTTTGTGACTAAAAGAGATTAATTAAACTTAAGGGACTGGAATTGTAATTATAGAATAATTGCAATTTGGGCCATGGATTGCCTTATATTAAGGAGTGGACGAATTCTATGGGGAAGCCCATAAGGAAATCGTCCAAGGCCTTAAGGAAAGGGATCCATGGGTTGCTTAGCGCTTAAGCATCCAAATTAGGGTTTCCTTATTAGATAACCCTAATAGCCTCACTATATATAGATCCCTTATGCCTCAAAAACGTGGACATGACTCCTTCTAGGGTTTCTAGACGTTTTAGGGCAGCCTCCATCCTCTCTCATCTTCATCCTCTTACTTATGGTGTTTGTGAACCATTAGAGGAGTGACACTTGTGACTCTAAGCCTTCCAAAGTCAATACAAGGAGATTTGGGATTGTTATTGCTACATAACAATCAAGGTAACATCTTAAACCCATTCTTATGTTAATATGATTACTTGTATGCTAGAATTAGGGTTTATAGTCTTGGATAACTTGCATGTACAATAGAGAAACCTAGATCCAAGCATTAGGGTTTGTATGAGCACATAGGATGTTCTTAGGACCAAAACCCATCAGTGGTATCAGAGCCTAGACTGGTTTCTATTGTATTGATGCATTGTATGATTAAAAAATTCGATTTTTGTGGTTCTGGAGGCTGGACTCGGTGAGTCCATAGATGAACTCGCCGAGTCCAAGGTGACTCGATGAGTCCATGCCTGACTCGGCAAGTCAGCTGGTCAGGTGGAGGGAAAACCGGGATTTCTTGCTGTTTTTGCTTAATGATAGTTACCTTATCATATTAGATCAATATCAATCCGATTTTATGATATATTTGACTATATTCTTGATCTAATTGATGATATTTATCAATTAATAAGATAATTGTTTCCTTATGTGATAATTGATTAATTATTTTGATTAAATTCGTAAATTGTTTTGCAAGAAATCATTAAATAAATCAAATATGGATAATTATGTGATTAAATGTTAATTTAGATTATTTGTTATTTGATCCTTGTTGTTATGAAAAGTTTCATATTTTCCCCTTTAGGTTTTATAGTTTAAATTCGAACCCAAAAGTTTTGTTGTTTTGAAATTTAAATAGTTAAAATCCTAATGTTTTGAAAAAGGTTTCAAAACTTGCCTCAAGTTTTGGAATTTAAATTTTGATTAATTGTTTAATTTTGATGTACATTTAAATTCTAAACCCTAATGTTTTGAAATGTTTCAAAACTTGCCCTCAAGTTTTGGAATTTAAAAGTTGATTAAAAGTTTAATTAGGAATGTTAAATTCTAAAACCCTAGTATTGTTTTGAAAAGTTCAAATCACACCCTTATGGTTTTATTAATTAGTTAAGGTGTATAATTAAAAGAGGTTTAATAAACCCATAAAAGTTTAGGTTTACAATTTAATTGAATTAAAAGTATAATTGTTAAATTAGACCACCTAGTATTTTAAAAGTGTAAAATACACCCTATACTATATATATAACATTAAAAGTCTAACATTATATATATGTATTAGTAAAAGTCAGTCTTACCGTTAGTAGGCCTCATTCACGAAGCTGGTCTATAAGGGGTGTTTAAGGAAATTGCCTATAAAATGGCGATTGAATGGGTATCCACTCTTACCCACCGCACTCTTGACTAATGGAGGGTCGTTAGCCGAACGGGTAGGATGGGACAAAACCTTCCATTATAAGTTTAATGAAGTATAAAAGTAATTAAATGTTTTCATAAAATTCCCAATCTTAGTTACTTAGGCAAAAGTGAATTGATGCAATTCCATGAAATTACACTTTGTGCCCTTGCGAAGACGTTAGTGGAGCATGTGTGGTTAACCGGCACACTAAATGGGTCTAAGAAAAGGTAGCAAAGGGTGACTCAATGTTTGTCATAGTTCGGTGGAGCGTGTGTGGTTTACCGGCACATCGAATATGTGACTGTAACATGTGGGGGCACCATGTGGTTTGCATGGTTATTCACACTCGCTTCGTGATCCTCGACATCCCAGTCACAAACAAGAGGGGGATATCGAGATTTAAACATGCCATTGAAAGTTCAATGAATCTCAAAGGATCTAGGAGTTTTCATAGATTTAAAACTTAAATTTTCTTTTCGTTTTGATGGTGGAAAATTAGTGAATCGTCATTCACTTACCTTCAAATATTCTGCAATTAGGGTTACGGCATCCCTCTCCCGAGTTGTAGAATATTGTGTTGGGTCCTAGCCTTAGTATCTCATTTGGGTGATTATTTAGGACTCAATCAATCAACTAACTTGAATTTTGTTTTCTCCCGTTTTGTAGATGTCAAAGTTCGACAACTATGGTCTTCCCAAATCCCGTGGAACAAGCTTTCCACATGAAGATGATATTCCACGATTCGATCGAGGAACAAGAAATCATGCTTCACTTCATCCACCACCTCAAATTATTCTCCCTAACCCACAAGTTCAAAGGCTTGAAAAGTTCAAGATCACTCAAGCCCTTTTGGCAAGTAAACAAAAAAAGGAAAGTCGGTGTGTGCACACGTCCTAGGGATGAAGTCACACATTGATAGGTTAAGAATGTTGGGATCCGTTGTCTGTTAGGAGATGGTTGTTGATTGGGTTCTTCAGTCACTTCCTAACTCGTATAGTGAGTTCGTAAGAGAGTACTATACGATGAACCGCGACGTGACCCTTATAGATCTCACCTATATGCTTATTGCTGCTGAATCAGCACTGGTTTGGCGCAATAGAAAAGCAAAGTTGATTGGTGAATCTGCCTTCAAGACCTCTATGGATATAGACAATGGCAACGAAAGACATGCTATGATCGAAAAGTTTGATCATAAGAGAAAGACAATGTCTGAAGTAGTTCCATGTCATGTTCCAAAAGAGTTAATTTGCTTTTATTGCCAAGAGAAAGGGCATTGGATACGAAGCTGCCCCATTTACCTAAAGAGATCTAAGAGATGGGAGAGTCGAAACGTATGGCTCTAATATAGGTAAAATCCATTAACTAACTCTTTTAAGCTTCTATTCTAGATTCTTAATACATAATGTGATGTGACATCCCCAAAATCTCGGCCAGAAAAGACCGATTTTCATTTATGCTTTTAAATATTTTCAGAGTAAATCCTTTTGATTTGAAAGAGTTGCGGAATTTGTTCCCAAAAACAAAACATGATAAAACATTGTTTACCGAAGCATTTCATAAAAGAAATGTATTTTCATTATAATCAAAACTCGGGGTGTCATGTTCCGATACAGACCAATAAGCATAAACGAATACATTACAAGTCATATAACAAATATAAACATATGCAGACTTGTAAACAAAACAACTTGATGGTTCATCCATCTCATGCCCTTCCGCCACTACCTGTAATACAATTTAAAACTGAGTGGGTCAGGCTTGGGAGCCTGGTGAGCATATAGGGTTTTCAACCCACAATAAATAATCATATTTAATTTTTCACCAACCAACAATAACCCAATTACCCATTCCCGTTATTCTCACTTTAATGTCCCTAAAACAACTAACATAAGGGACCTAGTCTAAGAATATTTCATCGGGGCGACAACACATGCTTCGGGGGTACCTCAGCAATATAAGTCAAATAAGGCAACCATGAGGGGGATGGAGTACAACGAATGAACACCCAAGTTCATTAACACCTACAGGTGGCGAACCTGCTAATGTTTCCACAAGACTGTCTAGAATAGCCAGTGGTCGTCATCTAAACTCCGCTAGATGACTCAATCAAACAACAACGAGGCCTCTCATCTGTTTATTACACACCAACGGTCTACCCATGTTCTACCCAACATATTAGTAGATAAAAATATACATTTGTATACATAGTTTAAAGAAAACCTGTATAGCATGCTTTAATCAACACATATATCACATAACAGATGAGGCACACACACACATAACACATATCTCATAAAGAAATAAGCAGATCTATAAGATAGAAGAGAGTGAATACTCATTCACACATAACACAACCAAATATATACACATAGCACGTATTTTTATATAAAATACTTCGTATTATTGTATTAGAAGAAAATAACTACACACTCACTTGATCAGAAGATGATCGGACAGCACTACGGCTTATAAAAGTAGTATTCCTCAGCAGATCTGGAAGATCTCCTCGAAAATCGAACTTCTCGCGGGCAGAGCTTCGACTCGGGAACCGCACTTTTCGGGATCTTCGGGATCTCGGGACTTGCCTCGGGGCTAGAGTATGATACCGGGACTTCGGGGTAGCTTCGGGGGTTTTTGCGCAGAGCTTCGACACGAAAACGAGAGGGAATTGGCAAAAATACCCGGAACCCTCGCATCCTATTTATAGGAGGCTGGAGCCTCGGAGTACGCGGGGCGTACTGCGTTACGCGGGGCGTACTGCCCAAAACGTCATTGCTTACGTATCCGAAGTGCTCGAGTGCGAGTGTCGACATCCCTCGGAGTACGCGGGGCGTACTCGAGTACGCGGGGCGTACCTCGGATCAGATCGGTGACTCCTTCGGATAATGCTTCCGAATTTTGAATTAAAAATAAATACAAAATGATTAATAAACTTCGGAAATTCATAACTTCTTCATACGAACTCCGTTTTCGACGTTCTTTATATCCACGCGAAGGTGAGACCACGCTCTACGACTTTCGTTTAGACTCCGTCGGCTAATTTTGACTTTATTTTTATTAATTATTTTTAATAGGCCGCGACAGAAAAACTTCGTTATAAATTCATAACTTCTTCGTTTGACGTCCGTTCTCACCTAACTTTTTATCGCTTCAATATCAACAATGAGATCTTCGATTCTCATTTAGATTGCTTCGGCTAACAACCGCTCGATCTCAAATCGAGTAAAACAGGCTGTATATCGCTAAGCCGGAACTTCGATAAATCATAACTTCCTCATACGAAGTCAGATTTGGGCATTCTATATATATTCGGAAACCTCGTTTCAAGTACTACAACATTAAACAAATATATTAAGTTTATTTTTATACTTAAATTTCGACGCTTATTTTTATTCTTAATTAATCAAACCACATAATTAAGCAATTAAGCACAAAACACATAATACTCAAATAATACACTTTTATTATTTCAAAACGGGTTACAAAGGTCAACCTAGACTATTACATTGCTACAAATGGCAAGCCCGAAACACAGGCGTTACATGTGATAAGATTACAATTGATGTTTTGTAAGATTGAAGAAAAGAAAGGAAGCTTAAAGGAAGAAGTGAGCAGAATCTAACCGTGAAGAAATGGATTTCGATCGCATTTCTTGAAGATTAGATTCTTGAGCTACTACTTAGAGTTAGAATTAGATTGCTAAGAAAGATGTATTAGCATAGTTTTTCAATGAATTGCATTGTAAGGACAAATTTTTTCCGCAACAAATAAATTTTGATTTTATATTATCCTTACAATGGCGTATATGAAAAATTGATGTTTGAATGTTTCTATTATTAGCAATAATGGATTTGGTTCTTATTATGTTATTTATGGAAAGTCGAGAGTTTACCAAATAGGGAGAGTTTCTCATCGCCCAAGTTTCAATTGGACAGAAACTTGGAATCATGCAACTTGGTTGCACGATGAATGAGAAATTTCATATTTGGAAATTAGAATAATTCATTGACAAAGTGTCAAGTGAAGGACTAGGAGATCGAGCACACAAAGTTGTGTGTTGATCAAGTTCACCATAAGAGTAGCAAAGATATTCGTCATGATTTACTAAAGGTTTAGTAAATATGATTATACTTATAAGATTAAGTGTAATTCTGAATTTATTAAAAAGTTCAAGTCAATAGCATAACGAATAATGAAGAATCAAGTAGGTAGAAAGATAAAAGTTTCTCCATTCTAAGAAGAAGGGAGAGTATCTTTTATGCTTTATGATAGGTCTTAATGATTAAGAACCATATCTCAATTGATCCTCTAAGTGAGTCTTAGTACAATTGTATGTTTAAGAAGAGGAATCAAGAATTGAAGAAATGGTTAAATCAAGAAGTCAATCATACTTCGTTCCAAAACAAGTCTTAAAGTTAAGATTGTGACATTGAGTGAAAAGTATTAAGAAGGTTTATAGCATTCATCAAATGTGGAAAGTTGTGATGTCTTGAATAAGACGAAGACCAACTACGACCATTTTATGAAATGTTATGATAAAAGATACACTAACTCTTGAATATTTGTTTGTCAAGAAATGGTTATTGACAAAAGAATCTTATATGTCAAGGAGTCAGTGGGAGTCTTAATGGTCTTGAAAAGTTTCAAGAACAAATCAAATAAACCTTATCGATCATCACTAGCACACGAGTTGAGGTTTACAACCCATCGTGTTGACATTATTTTGTTTCTGTGCCAATCCAATCGAGTTAATTATGCATGTGAGTCCTATGAGTTCTCATTTGAATGCATAAAAGGCAAGGACCTTGATCAATGAAAAGTACATTGATAAGAAAAGGTGAGCTGCTTAACTACTTGGAAGACGTGGTGGGCAGCTGTGCTACCATAAGGCAAGAAATCGAAATTAAGAAAGTTCGATCCATATGAGTTTGAATTTGTCATAAACTTTGGTTTTAACAAATTCACATGGATAGGAACACATACACCGTTTAAATCTAAGTGTCATAAGATTTCCTCCTTCATGAAAATGATTGTGAGGAAATGTTTTCACTAAGAAAGATTTTAAGAAGATAGTGATTGTAAAATTGCATTCTCGAATTCGATTATGGTTACGGTATCCCTTTCCATAATTTGAATTGTGAGGTTTGGCAATTAGTATTAATCGTTTAGACACACATATGAACTATCTAAGGCAAAGGTGTATAAGTTCAAGAAGCCTTGATAAAAGATTATCAAAGCACTAAGTATTAGAAACATGAACTTAAGAAATTCAATAAGCATTGTTTTTCTGAAAGTTAAGCTGTTTCTGAATACATGTCAAAGCTAGTGGGAGCATAAGTGTTATGTTTATAATAATCATCATGATAGTGGGAGCATAAATGTTATGATTGAATGATTATTAAGGAAAGTATTGCAAGTTGGCAATATTAATTATAGAAAACAAGAGTTATACCTTGCAAAGTAGTAAGGGTTGTAAAGTTGTTTTGCTATAATTAAGGGAGAGAATATTATGCTTCATTTCAAATCTAAAGGCTTAGGTTGAGAAATGTTAAATTTAGTCAAAGGTACATAGTGTGTTCTTAAAATTTCGATTATGATTACGACATTCCTCTTCACAATTCGAATTTTGAGAACATAGCAAATAAAACATTGTGCGTCGTATCCCATACGCTTCGGGTATAGGATCGATTGCAAATGCTTTAATGATTGACCATTCTAAAATTTTCCAAATGTCTAGCGCATTTAGAGGGAAAAGGGACTAGAATCGGTTTTGACTAAAATAATTAAACAACTATCAATGGACAATCCAAAGTTCGACGAGGATTGGTTGCTTGTGAGTAGTTGGAAGCATGGTATTGAATGGACCATATCGACATTATTATGAATAGAAAAGATTCTATTAAGAATGAGTTGTCATATGGAAAATATGGAAGCGTGTCCATATTGAGAATTGAATATTGAAAAATCTATGTCTAAGATTAGAAACTTTTATGCAAAAGGATGTTCAAAGGAATGTACCTTTAGTGAGAGACATCATATCTAAGGAATTGTCATGTAACAATCTCCGATAGAAGACTTTGTAATATCATTTGCAATAGTCTTTGTGACTTTGATGCAGTGACATTACGAAAGGATAGTTGCATAGAACGTTAGAATAAGTAGCAAGAATTTGATATTCTTTCACTTATGAAAAAGGATTTGGAGTTGTGAAATGAGTATGATTGGAAATGTGTTCAATGTGATCTATTTCACAAAGTAAGAACCATAGGTAAACATTGTGTGCATGCTAGGAGCATGGGACAAGTGTAATAATTCAAGTAAGAAGTTGATTAACCGAAACAACAAATAATGAGTAATCGATATGGTGATAAATAAAAGGTGTTTTATTTATGCTCAAAGGTTTGAGGCCATATGGGATTAGTATTATTCTTGTGTTTCACTTTGCATGTTTTGACTTCCAGAATAATTGAGTTTATTAAGAATAATCGAATTATTCGAACGGTCCACAGTCGTTCATATGTTGGAAGTAGATATGAAAGAAGACTGTCGTGAATTGGTGTGTGGATTGTCTAAAAGAGTATTAGACATAAGCAAATGTTTGCTGCAACGTTCATGAGTGCTTATGAATATGATTTGAGCATTGGATTAAACCCACGCTCACTTGGATCACTCCATGAATTGTATCACGAGTGATTGGTGAGACGATAACATCTTATATTCTTGAAACCAAGATGTGTGAGTTGTATCTTGCGAATCGGTCGCACATTGATAATATGTAAACGCACTAGTAACTTGGTGTTATAAAACATATTGTTGTGTGTGATTTGGTGAGTGAGTGCAAGCAAGCATTGTATCAAAGTTTATCCGTTCCTTTTATCCAAAGTAGGATAAAAACGATATCTTTGGGCCCCTCGATGATTTAGTGATGACAAACGTAAATACTCGGCCGGGCTAGGGCTAATTTGATTTGTTCAATTAGGCAGTCGTCATAAATCGGAATCGAGATATAGTACAAAGAGAATGATTTGAAATCATATCTCATATGATATCTAGAATGGAGGAATATATGATCCCTTATCTAAGGACACGCGTATCTGATAGGATCAGAGTTGACAGCGGCTTTAGAAAGCTACGATTGCAGATCAGGATCTGAAGTCATACGCAGAATAGTTATTAGACTTATCCAAGTGGGAGACTGTTGGATTAGTGTCTAAGTCCATAACTATTTTGGTATGTACTTGACCCGATGGTGCATGGTCCTTTTGGGTCGCCTTCACCAAAGCAACTTGATAGGATGAATTATGGAGAGAAAGGATTAAATATGATTTATTAATATATTATGAGAATAATATATTAAAGGAGAAATCATATTGTTTAATTAATATTAGTCAAGAATTAATTAGTAATTAGTTTTGTGACTAAAAGAGATTAATTAAACTTAAGGGACTGGAATTGTAATTATAGGATAATTGCAATTTGGGCCATGGATTGCCTTATATTAAGGAGTGGACGAATTCTATGGGGAAGCCCATAAGGAAATCGTCCAAGGCCTTAAGGAAAGGGATCCATGGGTTGCTTAGGGCTTAAGCATCCAAATTAGGATTTCCTTATTAGATAACCCTAATAGCCTCACTATATATAGATCCCTTATGCCTCAAAAACGTGGATATGACTCCTTCTAGGGTTTGTAGACATTTTAGGGCAGCCTCCATCCTCTCTCATCTTCATCCTCTTGCTTATGGTGTTTGTGAACCATTAGAGGAGTGACACTTGTGACTCTAAGCCTTCCAAAGTCAATACAAGGAGATTTGGGATTGTTATTGCTACATAACAATCAAGGTAACATCTTAAACCCATTCTTATGTTAATATGATTACTTGTATGCTAGAATTAGGATTTATAGTCTTGGATAACTTGCATGTACAATAGAGAAACCTAGATCCAAGCATTAGGGTTTGTATGAGCACATAGGATGTTCTTAGGACCAAAACCCATCAGTTAGAACCATTTTTCACCATTTTTTTTACCTAAAATGGTGTGAGCCTTATATGGGTTATGCATGTCTTAAAGATTCAATTTTATGGACTATTAGAGAGTATTAAATCCTTTTGGAAAGTTAGAGGTTTGGACTTAACAAATTAAGAGCTTAATGAGGGAACTGATCTGCCAAACGAACCGTAACGCGGTCGGGGGATGACCAAGGTGCGGTGGACGAATGGTCCTGCATCTATTTTGTCTTTTAGTCACCATGACATGACCAGGGTCTGGTCGCGATGCGATGGTCGGGTAGGGTTGACCGTTAACTTTGACATTTGAGCAATTCGACTTTTGGTCAAACTTCGAGGTTTTAGGTAGTATACTGAGGTGTGACCTCTATTTGTTATAAGTGGTTTGTGTAGCTGGTCCTGTGTGACTTAGAGTGTCGATATCCAACTTTTGATTCTGGTGAGTCTTCTAGCTATACTATGTAGGATATGTAGTGTATAAAATATGTTTGTTATTCTTTGTGAACTGAATGAAAGACTATGGGTGGACCATATCGATTTGTATGAAATACTATGGTGGTGGGGGGGGGGGGGAGGTATAGAAGGAAAGACTGCAGGGGGACTATAGCAATAGAAGTGATTGTAAGACTATGGGTGGAACGTAGCGTTCACATGGGTTGAAATATATATTGAAGTAGGTGTCCAAGGTCATAACTACATTGGTCGGTGTTATAACTAAATTTGTATAACATTATGGAATAAAAATAAGTCTTTTTTTTTTCGAGTTACCATCAATAACTAGAAATAGCTAGAAATGACTTTAGGAGAAAGATACAATGATTTGTTATATTATTATATGTTTAGTTAAATTAATTAGAAATAATTGGAATTGATTAATGATTAATCAGGATTTATCTGGAATTAATTTGGGATTAACTATAATTAAATAAAGGTACGATGGTTGAATTGTAATTCTTCATAATTGAGCAAGGAGAAACAATTCTAAAACTGTCCATGGTGTGGACGGTTTTAAGGGCTCTAGATTTGTCGTATAGTTGATAAGGATAACTATCTTGAATAGATTGAATCTAATATTTAATTATTCAAATCAATGTTTATCCCGGAAATCCCCTAGCTATAAATTGTAACATCCCCAAAATCTCGTCCAGAAAAGACCAGTTTTCATTTATGCTTTTAAATATTTTCAGAGTAAATCCTTTTGATTTGAAAGAGTTGCGGAATTTGTTCCCAAAAACAAAACATGATAAAACATTGTTTACCGAAGCATTTCATAAAAGAAATGTATTTTCATTATAATCAAAACTCGGGGTGTCATGTTCCGATACAGACCAATAAGCATAAACGAATACATTACAAGTCATATAACAAATATAAACATATGCAGACTTGTAAACAAAACAACTTGATGGTTCATCCATCTCATGCCCTTCCGCCACTACCTGTAATACGATTTAAAACTGAGTGGGTCAGGCTTGGAAGCCTGGTGAGCATATAGGGTTTTCAACCCACAATAAATATCATATTTAATTTTCACCAACCAACAATAACCCAATTACCCATTCCCGTTATTCTCTCTTCAATGTCCTTAAAAACAACTAACATAAGGGACCTAGTCTAAGAATATTTCATCGGGGCGACAACACATGCTTCGGGGGTACCTCAGCAATATAAGTCAAATAAGGCAACCATGAGGGGGATGGAGTACAGCGAATGAACACCCAAGTTCATTAACACCTACAGGTGGCGAACCTGCTAATGTTTCCACAAGACTATCTAGAAAAGTATGTGGTCGTCATCTAAACTCCGCTAGATGACTAAATCAAACAACAACGAGGCCTCTCATCTGTTTATTACACACCAACTATCTACCCATGTTCTACCCAACATATTAGTAGATAAAAATATACATTTGTATACATAGTTTAAAAACCTGCATATCATGCTTTAATCAACACATATATCACATAACAGATGAGGCACACACACACATAACACATATCTCATAGAGAAATAATCAGATCTATAAGACAGAAGAGAGTGAATACTCATTCACACATAACACAACAAAATATATACACATAGCACGTATTTTATTTAAAATACTTCATATTATTGTATTTGGAAGAAGGTAACTACACACTCACTTGATCAGAAGACGATCCGACAGCACTACGGCTTATAGAAGTAGTATTCCTCAGCAGATCTGGAAGATCTTCACAAAAATCGACTTTTCGCGGGCAGAGCTTCGACTCGGGAACCGCACTTTTCGGGATCTTCGGGGTCTCGGGACTTGCCTCGGGGCTAGAGTATGATACCGGGACTTCCGGATAGCTTCGGCACGAAAAACGATGCAAAAGACTAGAGAGAAGAGAAGAAAATGAACAACAAAGAAGGCTGTCTTCGGATCCTTTATATAGAGGCTGGAGCCTCGGAGTACGCGGGGCGTACAGGGCTCCGAAATCGTCATTGCATGCGTCATCCGAAGTGTCGACACTATCGGAGTACGCGGGGCGTTCTCGCGTACGCGGGGCGTACCTCGGATCAGACGGGTGACTCGGCTTCGGATAATACCTCCGAATTTTGAATTAAATTTAAATACCAAATGATTAATAAACTTCGGAAATTCATAACTTCTTCATACGAACTCCGTTTTCGACGTTCTTTATATCCACGGAAAGGTGAGACCACGCTCTACGACTTTCGTTTAGACTCCGTCGGCTAATTTCGATTTTATTTTTATTATTTATTTTTAATAGGCCGCGACAGAAAAACTTCGTTATAAATTCATAACTTCTTCGTTTGACGTCCGTTCTTGCCTAACTTTTTATCGCTTCGATACCAACAATGAGATCTTCGATTCTCATTTAGATTGCTTCGGCTAACAACCGCTCGATCTCAAATCGAGTAAAACAGGCTGTATACCGCTAAGCCGGAACTTCGATAAATCATAACTTCCTCATACGAAGTCAGATTTGGGCGTTCTATATATATTCGGAAACCTCGTTTCAATTACTACAACATTAACCAAATATATTAAGTTTATTTTACACTTAAATTTTGACGCTTATTTTTATTCTTAATTAATCAAACCACATAATTAAGCAATTAAGCACAAAACACATAATACTCAAATAATACATTATTATTATTTCAAAACGGGTTACAAAGGTTAACCTAGACTATTACATTGCTAAAAATGGCAAGCCCGAAACACAGGCGTTACAATTCTCTCCACCTTAGAATGATTCCGTCCCCGGAATCACACATCAACAAACAAATGCGGATAGCGACTCAACATGTCACTCTCCGTCTCCCATGTGAGATTCGGCCCATTCGTGTGTTTCCATCGGACAAGCACTAACCCAACCATTTTGCGTCGCAACTTCTTAGTCTTTCGGTCAACAATTGCCTCTGGTTCTTCAATCAACCTTTTGTTCTCATCAATTCTCAATTCAGAAATTGGAATTATATCGGGAACTTCTCCCGTGAACTTCCTCAAATAACACACATGAAAAGTGTTGTGAATTCCATTCCGTTCTTCGGGTAATTCGAGCTTGTAAGCTTGATTCCCAATCCTCTGAAGGACTTTAAACGGTCCAATAAACCTTGGACTCAACTTTCCCCTTTTACCAAATCTTATAAGTCCCTTCCACGGTGAGACTTTAAGCAAAACCGAATCCCCAACCTCAAAAGTTATCGGTCTTCGCTTCTTGTCAGCATAGCTCTTTTGACGATCTTGAGCTGCTAACATTCTTTCCCTAATTATTTTCAACTTTTCAGCAGTTTGATGAACCATCTCCGGTCCCATAAACTGCTTTTCCCCAGCCTCAAGCCAACAAGACGGCGTACGACACTTCTGTCCATACAAAGCTTGATAAGGTGCCATCTTAATGCTCGAGTGAAAACTATTATTATAGGAAAATTCTACCAACGGTAAATGTTCATCCCAATTACCTAGGAATTCCAAGGTACATGCTCTCAGCATATCTTCAAGTGTTTGTATTGTTCTTTCACTCTGACCATCAGTCTGCGGATGGTAAGCTGTGCTTAAACATAACTTGGTACCCATTTCCTCTTGTAGACTTTTCCAAAACCTTGAGGTGAAACGGCTATCACGATCCGATACAATCGTTAACGGAACACCGTGAAGCCTCACAATTTCCTTCACGTAAGAATTCGCAAGCTTTTCCATAGACCATTTCTCCCTGGCCGCTATGAAATGCGCACTCTTAGTGAATCGATCAACGACCACCCAAATCATGTCGTGACCATTCTTTGTTCTGGGCAGTTTAGTGACAAAATCCATAGCAATGTCTTCCCACTTACCCATAGGCACAGGCAAAGGTTCTAAACTCCCGTACGGTTTCTGATGTTGTGTCTTGACTCTCGCACAAGTCACACACTCGGCCACATACTTTGCAACATCAAGCTTCATCGTCGGCCACCAGTAGTAGGGTTTCAGGTCCCTATACATTTTAGTGCTACCGGGATGAATCAAGTACATGGTTTTGTGAGCTTCTTCCATCAGAAGATTCCTAATTCCTCCTGACTTAGGTACCCAAATACGATCTTGGAATACCTTCAGTCCATGGCCGTTAGTACCAAACACCAACGTTTTACCCAAACGTTCCTCCTTTCGGTCATTTTTCTCAGAAGCTTCCTCTTGAGCTTTCTTTATACTTTCCACAATAGTCGAGACAACTTCAATTCTCAACGCTCTTGGCCTCTTCCTTTCAAGATTGACCTTCCGACTGAGAGCATCAGCAACAACATTAGCTTTACCGGGGTGGTAAAGTATCTCGCAGTCGTAGTCTTTAAGTAATTCTAGCCAGCGTCGTTGCCTCATATTCAATTCTTTCTGATTAAAGAGGTATTGGAGACTCTTATGATCAGTGAAAAGTTTGCACTTCGTGCCATAGAGGTAATGCCTCCATATTATCAGAGCGAAAACTACCGCTGCCAACTCCAAATCATGAGTAGGGTAATTCTTTTCATGCTCTTTCAGTTGTCGAGACGCATATGCTATCACCTTTTCTCTTTGGGTCAAAACACAACCCAATCCAACACCAGACGCATCGCTATAAACAGCGAAGCCTTCAACTCCATCGGGTAGAGAAAGTATCGGTGCCTCGCATAGCTTCTTCTTTAACTTCTCGAATGCTTCTTTATGCTTCTCACTCCAAGCATAAGTAACTCCTTTGTGGGTCAAAGCTGTTAATGGAGTAGCAATCGAAGAAAAACCTTGGATAAACCTTCGGTAATATCCGGCTAATCCCAAAAAGCTTCGAATCTCCGTGGGACTTTTCGGTTGTTCCCACTTCGTCACAGCTTCGATCTTCGCTGGATCAAACATTATCCCTTCTTGGTTGACCACGTGACCCAAGAATTGGACCTCACGAATCCAAAAATCAGATTTGGAGAACTTTGCATAAAGCTTCTCCTCCTTCAAAACTTCTAACACTTCTCGCAAGTGTCTGCCATGCTCCTCCTGGCTTTTCGAGTAGATCAGAATGTCGTCTATGAACACTATCACGGATTTATCAAGGAAAGGATTACAAACCCTATTCATCAAATCCATGAACGCTGCTGGAGCATTGGTTAGTCCAAACGACATAACCAAGAACTCGTAGTGTCCATATCTAGTTCTGAATGCAGTCTTCTCGATATCTTGCTCTCTTACTTTTAGCTGATGATATCCTGACCTTAGGTCGATCTTCGAGAAATAGCTCGAACCTTGCAATTGATCAAACAGGTCATCAATCCTCGGCAACGGATATCTATTCTTTATTGTTGCCTTGTTCAGCTCTCTGTAATCGATGCACATTCTCATACTTCCATCTTTCTTCTTTACAAATAACACCGGAGCTCCCTAGGGCGATGAACTAGGTCTAATGAAACCTTTGTCCAACAACTCTTGAAGTTGCATCATTAGCTCCTTCATCTCCGTCGGTGCTAATCGATAAGGTGCTTTTGCTATTGGTGTGGTTCCTGGTGACAAGTCTATTCTGAACTCTACTTGTCTATCAGGTGGTAATCCAGGAAGATCCTCGGGAAATACTTCCGGATAATCACACACCACTGGAATACTCTGCATCACCTTCTTTTCTTTCTTAGCATCAATCACGAATGCTAAATATGATGTACATCCCTTGGTCAAACACTTTCTGGCTTTCATTAGAGAAATGATTCCAGAATTCACTCTGCGTTTGTCCCCATACACCATAAACGAATCTTTCCCAGGCAGGTTTACTTTAACTATCTTCTTCTTGCACAAAATTTCGGCATCATTGGCGCTAAGCCAATCCATTCCCAACACGATGTCGAAACCATTTAGATCGATGGGCAATAATTCCTCGTGAAACTTATTCCCATTAAGGTCGATTAAGATGTCTTTCATACGATGGCTAACAGGTACAAACTTGCCACTAGCTACTTCGACTAATAAAGCATTATCTAGTCTATCAACAGGCAAAGCTAGCTTTCTACCAAACTCATGCGAAATAAAGGAGTAGTTGGCTCCAGAATCAAACAATATATGAGCAGGTAATTCGTTTACGAGAAAGGTACCTAAAGCGACATCAGCTTCATCTTTCGCAGCCTCAAGTGTCATCTGGAAGGCTCTTGCCTTCGGCTTTGGTGGAATGTTGGGCCTAGCTGCCTCCTTCTTCTTCGGACAGTCTTTCAAAATATGCCCCTCTTCATTACACCCAAAACACATCCTTTTGTTGTTCGGACATTCATTGGCAAAATGTCCAACCTTTCCACACTTGTAGCAGGTCACATCCTCGCTACATTTCCCAAAGTGCCTTTTCTTACACTTATCACACCACTTTGCTTCGCCTCCTTTTCCTCCAAACTTTTTCGAATCAGATTTCGAGAATTTGCTCTTCTTACTGGAACCAGATGTTCGTTCAAACTTCCTTTTCTCACCAACCTCAACCTTGACGGTGGTTCTCCCCTTGATCATGTTCTCCACAGACTTGGCAGCCCAGATAGCTGCCTCTAGAGTAAGTGCCTGACGTACCGGCACCTCGTACTCCCATGGAAGTCCCTTCGCATACCGATCCACCTTTGTCAGCTCGTATGGAACGATACGGAAGGCAAACTCCATCTTATCGGTGAAGTTATTGGTGTATTCATCAACTGACATGCTACCTTTTGTCAATGTCAGAAACTTGTTCTCCAACTCCAACAGATTTTGAGCCGAGCAGAACTTGCGGTTGAACTGCACCAAGAACTCTGCCCATGACAATTGCAGTGGCTCATTAGGGCTTAAGGTCTTCCCTAGAGTGTTCCACCAACGAACAGCTCCACCTCGGAATTGACGCACGACATAGATAGTTTGCAACTTACCTCTGCAGCCACACGTCATGAAGGCTAGCTCCATTTCGGAGATCCAATCCATAACCCCAATCGGATCCTCCTTTCCATTGAAGGTCGATGGTTTACAAGTCAAAAAGTCCTTGTACTTGCATCCCATTCCATCATTCCTTCCATCATGGTTATCTTGCCTAACTATCGGTGGGTTGGCTGGACCAACAGACCCACTGAAGTTTCCACCTTCCGAGTGCCCTTCATTCAGTTCAGGCTCTTCCACACGAATCGACAGTTCTTCACGATTTTGTTGAAGCAACCGTCTAGTTTCATCCATCTGACGATCCAACATCGTCTGAATCATCAATTGCACACCAGCCATGGTTATTGGCTCAGGTGCTGCTGCTACGACAGGTATTGGCTCAATCACTGGTGGTTGATTCCTGTTTTCGTCAGCATTTCCAACTCCACTTCTTGTTCTCACCATTTTGATCTACACTGAATAAGGTGAAATTAGATCCTCAATCATGATAGATATTCAAATCATCCTTATCACTCCGAAACGTTTACATGCTAGTTCTAATATCGTAGATGTACGCTTAGAATCCTACACACATAAGGTTTCTAGATCCAGTCGGCAACAGACCATAGATCCGAACAAATAATATCATATATGGCAACATATAACATTTAGCACATAAAGCATTTTAGGCAACTTTCCTAAAATAAACTAGTGCTCGTGTCTAAAACATAACAGACACGCATCTCAAAACTTCACTTAGCATTCTAAGTTTAAGTCTAGAAATCCAACAAATTCCTAGTTCGCTTAAACTAATGCTCTGATACCAACTGTAACATCCCCAAAATCTCGGCCAGAAAAGACCGGTTTTCATTTATGCTTTTAAATATTTTCAGAGTAAATCCTTTTGATTTGAAAGAGTTGCGGAATTTGTTCCCAAAAACAAAACATGATAAAACATTGTTTACCGAAGCATTTCATAAAAGAAATGTATTTTCATTATAATCAAAACTCGGGGTGTCATGTTCCGATACAGACCAATAAGCATAAACGAATACATTACAAGTCATATAACAAATATAAACATATGTAGACTTGTAAACAAAACAACTTGATGGTTCATCCATCTCATGCCCTTCCGCCACTACCTGTAATTCGATTTAAAACTTAGTGGGTCAGGCTTGGGAGCCTGGTGAGCATATAGGGTTTTCAACCCACAATAAATATCATATTTAATTTTCACCAACCAACAATAACCCAATTACCCATTCCCGTTATTCTCACTTCAATGTCCCTAAAAACAACTAACATAAGGGACCTAGTCTAAGAATATTTCATCGGGGTGACAACACATGCTTCGGGGTTACCTCAGCAATATAAGTCAAATAAGGCAACCATGAGGGGGATGGAGTACAGCGAATGAACACCCAAGTTCATTAACACCTACAGGTGGCGAACCTGCTAATGTTTCCACAAGACTATCTAGAAAAGTATGTGGTCGTCATCTAAACTCCGCTAGATGACTAAATCAAACAACAACGAGGCCTCTCATCTGTTTATTACACACCAACTATCTACCCATGTTCTACCCAACATATTAGTAGATAAAAATATACATTTGTATACATAGTTTAAAAACCTGTATAGCATGCTTTAATCAACACATATATCACATAACAGATGAGGCACACACACACATAACACATATCTCATAGAGAAATAATCAGATCTATAAGACAGAAGAGAGTGAATACTCATTCACACATAACACAACAAAATATATACACATAGCACGTATTTTATTTAAAATACTTCATATTATTGTATTTGGAAGAAGGTAACTACACACTCACTTGATCAGAAGACGATCCGACAGCACTACGGCTTATAGAAGTAGTATTCCTCAGCAGATCTGGAAGATCTTCACAAAAATCGACTTTTCGCGGGCAGAGCTTTGACTCGGGAACCGCACTTTTCGGGATCTTCGGGGTCTCGGGACTTGCCTCGGGGCTAGAGTATGATACCGGGACTTCGGGATAGCTTCGGCACGAAAAACGATGCAAAAGACTAGAGAGAAAAGAAGAAAATGAACAACAAATAAGGTTGTCTTCAGATCCTTTATATAGAGGCTGGAGCCTCGGAGTACGCGGGGCGTACGCCTGTACGCGGGGCGTACAGGGCTCCGAAATCGTCATTGCATGCGTCATCCGAAGTGTCGACACTATCGGAGTACGCGGGGCGTTCTCGCGTACGCGGGGCGTACCTCGGATCAGACGGGTGACTCGGCTTCGGATAATACCTCCGAATTTTGAATTAAATTTAAATACCAAATGATTAATAAACTTCGGAAATTCATAACTTCTTCATACGAACTCCGTTTTCGACGTTCTTTATATCCACGGAAAGGTGAGACCACGCTCTACGACTTTCGTTTAGACTCCGTCGGCTGATTTTATTTTTATTATTTATTTTTAATAGGCCGCGACAGAAAAACTTCGTTATAAATTCATAACTTCTTCGTTTGACGTCCGTTCTTGCCTAACTTTTTATCGCTTCGATACCAACAATGAGATCTTCGATTCTCATTTAGATTGCTTCGGCTAACAACCGCTCGATCTCAAATCGAGTAAAACAGGCTGTATACCGCTAAGCCGGAACTTCGATAAATCATAACTTCCTCATACGAAGTCAGATTTGGGCGTTCTATATATATTCGGAAACCTCGTTTCAATTACTACAACATTAACCAAATATATTAAGTTTATTTTACACTTAAATTTTGACGCTTATTTTTATTCTTAATTAATCAAACCACATAATTAAGCAATTAAGCACAAAACACATAATACTCAAATAATACATTATTATTATTTCAAAACGGGTTACAAAGGTTAACCTAGACTATTACATTGCTAAAAATGGCAAGCCCGAAACACAGGCGTTACATAAATACCTTCCATTAGCATCTAATTTTCGTTGATAATAATATCAAGAAGAATGAAATATGAATTTCACTTCTTTCCTCCTCCCCCTTTCGATTTCTAGTGTTCTAAGGTTTTGGGTGTGAGTCATTAGAGACATGCTTCTGGCGCTTACTTTCCATGAGCTATTGAATATCCAAGGAGTAAGTGTATCCGACTACAGTTCAAGGTATGTTATTAGTCTTATTTGTTCTTACATATAAATTGATTAGATCGGTTTTACTTAGTATGTTGCTATAATGAAAAAATGTCATAGATCTTTAGGTTGCATGTGCCCATAAAATAGTTTTATGATTTCGCTACATAAATATGTTGTTTTTGTTTAACATAGAAAACCCATCAATATACCCCTAGGACCAGACCCATTGTTATTTTGTTATATGTGGTATCTAGGAAAACTCACTAAGCTTTGTGCTTACGGTTTAAGTTTAAATGTTTCAGGTAGCAAATGGAATAGTCCGATTTGATTGCATCGCATCTACTAAAGATTTCCACACTATCTGTTTTTATGATTTTACTCTGATAATTAATTGAAACTTCAAACTTATACTCTGATTATCTTTTGATGGAATGGTATTTGGATGGTTTTATTATATATAAAAAGTGAAAAATGTACTCTATATTTTGGGACGTTACATATGAATTTAGATGTTGAACGAGATTCAATAGATGGTTTTCAAATTTGTATTTTTCAGTCATGATAGTGTTGCAGGGAGTCTGGAACGAAAATAGTTGTTTGATTTTGGAGATGAAGATGGATTTAGGTTTCAGTGAACTGATGTCTTTTTCTCATTTTTGTTTGGATATTGTTCTAATTTCGATGGGCCAACAGACTTTATTCTGGTTTCGATTTGAAGGTATGATGGTTGTCTAAATTGTTTCGAAAAGGTGTTTGGTTTCAATTTCGAAAATGGGTGATGGATCGAAAGGAGATTTAGGAGATGGATGTTCATTTTTTATTTAAACGGGAGTGAGTTTCAATCCACTGTTATCTCGAAGTGGTGTAGAACAGAGGCGTTGATGTTTTGATCAAAACAACTCGATGATGATTGTTTTATTTTTGTTTCAAACTTGAGATGAAGATGGATCAAGTTGCACTTTCGTTGAGTCTGCGACTTTCATAGATTCAATTTTGAGAGCTATTTGAACGAATGTGCAATTTCCGGTGGAGTGTTTCTTGAATAGGAAAATGACATTGTTTTTAGCCAACATGTCTTCATTTAGCCTTTGATGAGTAGGATGAAATATGAAATTGCCTATAATAAGTCAAGTAATCATTTAAAACAGTAACATTCGAGATTAATCTCTTAGACTGCAAAATATAAATTGAATGACCTTTTAAAACAAAACCTAACACTTTATAGTGTTATAATGTCATTTTTCCTTTTAAAAGACTTGTACTTTTTTTTTTTTTGAAAAAAAGAGTTATCAAGACATTCTAATTCAGTTCAAAATCGTACTTTTCCAATTTTCTAGAAAAAAAATGTTATATAAAAACAACTTCATAAAAAATTATATCAAAATTAATATATATATATATATATATATATATATATATATATATATATATATATATATATATATATATATATATATATATATATATATATATATATATTATGGAAATGATTCTTAGCAATAGTAAACTGGTAGATTTTTTTGGCAAAAATGGTCCCTCAACTATATTTAGGTATTTTGTGTCAATATCTAGTTTTGATTGTAACTTTTTGGCCTTTAGGTTTTTACCACAAATCTTTGGTGCATTTAATATTTTTCGCCCTTAAATTCAAAACTTTTATATTTTTGCCACAAAACTTTAGTGAGTTTGACACTTTTAGTCCTTATATTTAAAAGTTTTACATTTTTGATGTTTTTGCCACAAATCTTTTATGAATTTGACACTTTTCGTCCTTGTACTAAAAACTTTTACATTTTGACATTAAAAAAAACCTCATTTTGAGTTTTGTCACCATATTTTCCCAACTTTGGCAACTTTAACATTATTACCACAACATTTTTGAATTTTCGCCAGCAGTGTCCATTCTTTTGGTTGTATAGTTTTGAAATCTAATTTTAGGGGTCGTCGACTTTCTCCCCTATTTGTGGTGATTTACAATTTCAGTACATATCTTTTAAAATTTGCCGATTTTTCCCAGATTACTCCAAAAACGACGTATCCGCGAACTCTTTACTAGTTCGGGTTTCATTTGTGAAAATAGCCCCATAATGTAATATCCAACGATGGCCCAATAAAATTAACTTATTATAAAATAATATACTATTAGAGAACCGTATATACTAGTTATTTTTATAAATATATAAATAAAATAAATAATAGTACATTTTTTCAGTCGACTAAAACTTGGCCCTACCATTTCAATTCCTCTGAATCATCAATTTTGAGATAATTCCAAAATCTTTTCTGAACAAAACTGTCAATTTAAGATAAAATAATATATAATAACGTGGCCATTTCTGTACAAAAAAACAATTAATTATGGGCACGACTTCTTCCACCGGCCAAAAAAACAAAAATCTTCTAACTACCCCTTCACCTCCTCTTTCTCTATTTAACTAACTACTTACTTCCTTAGTCCTTACATCACACACACACAGTCACACACACACAACCCAATCAAATCTCACAAAATGGATCACCACCACAACAATGCTCCCAGCCACCACCAATCAACACCGCAACCTGCCGTCGCAGTCCACCATGCTCCCGCCCAGACCCACCACCAATCCTCATCACAACCTGCAGCTGTCCAACATGTCTCTCATCAGAGCCCTAAATACACTGACAACAAACCCACTGTTAGGTTTTACAGCAAGATCAAGACTGATTACTCACTCACCATCCGTAACGGAGAAGCCGTTCTTGCACCCACCAACCCCTCCGATCCTCATCAGGTAGATACCCTCTCATTCCTCCTTCTCAGATCAACTCATCTGAATTCAGTGTAGTTGACCTTTTTATCTTTTTACACAGCATTGGATAAAAGAAGAGAAGCTTAGCACGAAAGTCAAAGATGAAGAAGGTTTTCCCTCTTTTGCTCTGATTAATAAAGCTACTGGACAGGCTCTGAAGCATGCTACCGGTGCCGCTAAACCAGTATGTAATCCTCCAACTTGAAATTGCTTCAATTAATGATGAACAATCACATATATCTATTGGCCAATGATGCTTTTGAAAATGTCAAATTGTATATAAGTATGGAGATAGATCGAGTATCTGTCACATGTTTGAACAAGCTTGTTCTTTTTGTAAATTTTCTTCGGATCTTTATTGTAAATAATTGCTTCTACAGGTTCAGTTGACGGAATACAACCCAGATAGGGTTGATGAGTCTGTTCTTTGGACACAAAGCAAGGATTTGGGAGATGGTTTTCACTCAGTAAGAATGGTGAACAAGATTAAGCTTAATATAGATGCATCTATCGGTGACACTGGTATTCATGATGGGACCAAAATTCTTTGTTGGGAGTGGACTAAAGGTGATAACCAGAGGTGGACGACTGCTCCTTTTTGTAAGTTCCTCAACACAAACTGTCACGAATAAAAGCAAATGACTACTATTCAATGTTGTGATCTTAATTATGATCTCTATTTGTGCAGGATATGGTGGTCTGGAGTTCCCATGACTAGAAACATGGGGTGCTATGTTGATGGTGATGGTGATATGTATGATTGAATAATGTTGTGTTTAAATAATATGTTCATGTATTTAAATAGCACGACAATCGGACCGTTTACAAGTCTCAATACCACCACTAGTCCACTAGTATGTATTGGACACGTACATATGGTTCGTGTTGCTTTTTATACATAGATGTATGAATGAGAATAATTTTTGTTGGTGTATTTTTCTTCTATACAAATTAAGTAATTGAAATTTGAGGAAGATAACAGTATATTCACTACAAGAAAAAGATTTTGGTGGTAACTTTTCGTCCTTACAAGTCCGACTAAACTGATTAGAGACCGAAATATTTAAGTTATCACTAAATATCGGCTGAAGTATAGTTGATATATATATATATATATATATATATATATATATATATATATATATATATATATATATATATATATATATATATATATATATATATATATCCCTATTCTAATAAAGGAATATGTTGATTGTCCTTTTGACATGTGTCATCTTATTAGACTTTATAATTAATGTCATGTCACATGTCAATCTATTGATTATCCATTTAAAATTTTAAAATTTAAAATTTTCACTCTAATTACATTAAATTAAATAAGATTAAATAAAATTAATACAGATTATAAGGTCACATACTTATTTAAATCAACGATTATAATCTTATATAACTAAAAAAATAGTTTTTAATTAATAATTTATTTAAAATAATTGATTAATAATTTTGAGTTTTTACAATGAAAGTTTAATTAATTTTTTAACCGTGGTTCTCACGGGTTATAAACTAGTATATATATATATATATATATATATATATATATATATATATATATATATATATATATATATAATCTAGTCTAATAAATGAAGGTTTTTTTTGCCACATGCCTTCTTCTCCTTCATTTGGACATATGACATTTTTTAGAATTTTTAAATTTTTTATTTTCGACTTGTTATTTTATTGTATTTTTTATTTTATTAAATTAAAAATCCACATTTAATATGTAAGGTAATATATATATATATATATATATATATATATATATATATATATATATATATATATATATATATATATATATATATAAGGTATTTATTAGAAATAATTTATATATGTAATGTATTCAATACATTAAAGCCTCATCAATTTTAATAATTCAAAATTTTTCTAATTTTTTATATAAATTCAAACTTTTCAAACTATTAAATTTATATTTAATTTTTTTAACATAAAGCCATGTAATACATGAGTCTCACACCTAGTATATATATATATATATATAGTTAGGATCAAATGTGAATAATAAGTATTGTGTGAATGTGCAACCGAATTCTGACCATTAGATTGAAAGAAAATAAAGGGTTATGATCTTGTGGTGCATGGTATTAAGATATAGTAGCATTTATTACTATATAATTACATTTAATTGATTGTAAAGGAAACTAAGACATTTAATTAAGAGAGAGAAATAAATATTACCTACATTTAAGGCAACTATATCAAAATAATTAATTAAAATCAAAATAAATAAAAATTAATACAAATCAACATATATAATAACTATTAGAATCATACGTTTTCAGGAAAAATAATCAAATAATTATGAAAAATAAAAATCACAAATTCTTGAAGAATATAACGTTCTATTTTAGATCTTGACTTGATTTTTAAGGATTAATGTTAAGAATCATTTTAACTTAACAACGAAACATATTCTTGTAGAATTTAGGTTAAGAATCAATTTAACTTATAACCAAATAAAATATTCTTGCAGAATTTAGGATTCAGAAATGGTTTTGAGATATTTCATTCTTTCATTATTTATACAACTAAAAAAATCTTGAAGAATTGAAGTGTTCTAGCACTGTAGGATTAAATCAGTAGTCAAGGCGTAACAACCACCAATCAGAAAACTTAGTCGGTGGAAAAGGATGATATGGCAAAAGAACAGAAGCAGGAAAACGAACACATAGATGGTAAGGGTAGGCCTAAGGACACATGTAATCCAATTCCACTATACAAAATAAAGAACAACATAAATATATAAACCAAAAAAAAAAAAACACAAGTAGTGTTCACGTTCACTAAGGGGTTGTAAATTAACCAATATATAATGTAGTTGAAAGGTTAATATTAATAATGTCAAATAGCAAAATTATATTTTAATAAATTTTATGATATATCATTTGTTTTATAATTATATACCTAAAAACAAGTTATAAATGGATGTTTAGGCTATCCGAAATGGATACCTCTTCACGCGTGAAAAGCGGAGGTGGAGGGGCATATAACACGTGAACACCGCCCCCAGGTGGTTTGGGTGTGACATCTTTGTGAAGAAGGAAGAAGACAACATCGTCTCTCTTTATTTTTCTCTTCCTTTTGCCTCATCATCACCAACCCACCGGTGAACATCATTTCCACAACGAAATAGCTTGGTGGGCTGGTTGTGAAATGGTAAAAAGTTTATGTGGCTTTCTTTTTACATATAACCCACTCGTGACGATACCACACACCCTTAGATATATGTGTTTGGTAAGATTTGTTAAGATCCATTGTATAACACTCAACCCAACGGTGTGCACACTACCGCAATTTGTGGTATATGAGGTAGCAACCACGGTTTGCGTTAAATACCGCATTGAGCCCCAAAGAAAAGTTGCAGTATAATCTTGCAAGTTATCGCTCCACCGCACAAGAAAAACAAACATACCGTTAAAATGTAGTACTTTGTGCATAAAAATATGTATTATAGTGGATGTGGTAAAATATGAAATGACATCCACTATAGAGAATAACACTCACCGGTTTTTTGAGAATAGAGAAAAATAACATAACAAACTAAATGTATTGTAAGGTGAGTGACCACACCCACGAGCCTAAAAGGCCTAAGTCTAATTCTCAGGGGTTTCGGATGACCAGAAGGGGATAACAAACAACATTGCTTGCTAAGCGACACAAGATGTCTATGACCACTTTCGATAAAACCTGTTCTAAATATGATGACTCATTTATAAAGTAACTTCATAGGAATAAGAAGTAATAACACTTTTTATAATACTTATAATTTTATTTATATAAAACTACAATAACATAGGTAACTAAAATAACAATACATACCCTGACTAATACTACTGCTACTAATATTATCACTATTGATATTAAGAACACAATAATAAATAACAATATATCTGTTTGCTTTAATATTATCTAGTTTAAAGGATAATTAAGTTATTTTAATAATAATAGATGAAGGAATTTAAATTTCTCATCCCTTCCCATTCTATCATGTTATCTAAAGTGTCACTTTAATGTCTATTTCTTATCTCACTTCCTCGTAAACAAAAATACATGAAAATTCATCCCTTTCCATTCACAAATTTTGGTACAAGTCATGATACGTATGATACAATGATACAAGTGGAATGATGTCGTCTACTGGTCAGCCAAGCAACTAAACCAACAAAAAATAAAGGTGAACATGGACCGGGTTGGGTCGGTTTTGACCTAAAACCGCACCCAAAACTGAATTATCGGTTTTTAGAAAATTAAAACTCAACCCAACCCAAAACCCGATGTGTTTGATTTCACGGTTCCTTGTTTTTTCAGGTTTCAGTTTCGGGTTGATCAGTTTTAAACCCAAAATTTTAAAACTTAACCAATTAGTCACCATTTAACCAATGATTTGGACTAAGCCAAGTAGCAAGAGTATAACAAATATTATACAAAAGAGGAGTGTAGGCTTTTGTTTTATCCCACTGTAAAAGATGATGACATTGTGTTAAATAAGGGTTATAGGCTTAAGTTTGAAGCTACCACCGATGTGGGATCACATTTTTAGAGCATAATAAAATTCGATGTTCGGAACAAGAAAACGGAAGGGACATAATTTAAACTCGATACCTCAATGTTTAAGGAGAACACGCTTGAACCAGTTAAGCTACATGATGTTTGTGATGCTATCTTAGACCATCCTTTATACCCACCATATATAATATATGTGGTGAGTGCCACATCAGCACCACATTTTCTACAACTAACTATGTGATACTTACCACTAAACACACCACTCCACATCATTTTTTATTTAAATTTAATTCAAAAATACATTAAAACACAATAAAATATATTTTTTTAAATTAGTTTTTTTTATTTAAATTTAATTCACAAACACAATAAAACATATATTTTTTTAAAATTAGTTTTTTATTCAATAAAACAAAGATTACATTAATTTAAAACACACAACATAAAATAAAAAAAATATTAATAATAAAAGATAAAAATGCAACCACAAAGAACTTAAACTAGTTTTAAACCGTTATTTTTAATGACTAAATTTTAGGGACTCTCAATTTTCGCCAAGCTTTAATGTGTTTAAACGGCGTGTGTTTCGTGTCTTCATATTGGTGCATAGCCACAACAAACGGGTCGGCTTAGTCTATGTTGTTTATAACAAAGTTATCAATCCCATTGAATTCAAGGTATTTTACCCTCATGTCGCGAAGCTTGAAACATATTTCATCAAGATTACGACTTTGGCAACCCATTAAATCGTGGAAAATGTTTCCACCTTTTACCCAAAAATTAGGAGGTATTTCTGGGTCTTCTGAAACAGCTACCCATGCTAATGCTAAGTTCTCTTCTTCATTTTCTGACTAATTCATCATTTTAGGAGCCATTGGCTTTGAGTTTATGAAGCAAAAGAAGTGTGTGATTGTGAGAAGAAGAAAAAAGAATTGTGTGAGTAACATGAATGAATAAGTTGTGGTATTTTTATAGAACTGGTTTAATGTTGTTTGAATAGTAAAATTAAAAAAAAAAAGATTTTAACCCTAAAATATGACCGTTACTGTGTCACCCAATCACAATTTCCGTTTGCATTCGTTGTCCCGACCACGGCTCATCACGACCACGAACCACCACTAGCCACCGGGATGGTGTGCACAGTTGTGGTTCGTGGCCAGCTAGACCACGAACCTGTCCGTTGCAACCATACCGAACGGCCTTACAAAATATGTGTGTGTGTGTGTGTGTGTGTATATATATATATAGGGAAAGATCAAATAAGAACACCTAAAAGGTTGAGAACGTAAGAACAGTTATGAACCAATCATCATATAAGGGCATAAAATGAATTTTACAATATAATTAATTATGGTAATTTATGGATAATCAATTAATTCCTAAAATCATGAGATTTAATATGATTAATATATTTTTTTTACCTAAATATTAGGAATTTATATAATCTATTTTTAATTAACAAAATCAATAAAATGATTTTAAAAAAACGTTTTTACCATAATTTTAACAAATAAAGCGTTATTTTTTTTGCTTTAAGTTATTTTTTTACCAACCACATCAAAAATAATGGCGCAATAATCATTCTATCCGAATATTTATCAAGTAGTGTCATATTCATAAGTGAAGATGTCATGACTAGATTCGTTTTTTTAATGAATTGAAAACAAAGAATGTTTAAGAATTCATTATTTCATTCAAAATAATAATAATAATAATAATAATAATAATAATAATAATAATAATAAACCACTAATCGTAATCATAAATGAATACAACTCTAAGCAAAATCATTTCATTATAAAAGAATGAACCTCTAATCATAATCATACATGAATACAACTTTAGCCATACATTTTTAACCATATAAGAATATATGTTAACAAAATACAAAAGACAATTAAATTTCTACATTTCCACCCATTATATTCATTGATAAATATACCACTAATCATGATTGAATTCAAAGAAGGTCGCCATTGATCATGTTGTCGATTTCCTTAGTTACAGTTAGCTTTATTCAAAATATCAAGCTCTTACATTAAACCTATTCAAAACATCAATCATTAAACACATGCAATTATAATATAGTTCTATTCATTGATGATTAAAACTCAAACAACCTATTTATAAAATCTGATTTATTAGTTTTGACGTTCACTTAAGAGTCTTCTAAATAATCTTGAATGTTTCCTAAAAGCCATCTACTATTCAAAACACCTTTGATGAACTAGCCACACCATTTTCCTGAATTTGAAAAAGTACATTTATATTACAAAATCGCAAAAAAGAAAATCTCTTTTCAGAAATGAATCATGTTACAAACGGTAATGAAAGATATACAATCAATGGTGAATAAAATATATTACAGGCCTACTCTTATAATGTTTCCTAAACTTTTCAATATATTAGCACAAAATCCATAAAAATTATACAAAAAACAAGAGAAAATTTGGCAGATGAATGGAAAAGAATAATAATATCAATAAAATAAGTTTAAATTTCCATAACAAAATACAACCAACAATCAAAAATTCATAATTCATGATTAGGTTGTCCACTTGCAACCAAGATTTTCACAAGGTTGATAACAGAACTAAGTAAAGATGCGAGAATGAATAAAAGGGTTGAAAAAAAAAAATTTGTTACCCGATGATGTACAAATTGATTTTTTTTCCTACACAGAACTGATGATATAGAAAAATCAATTAGAAAGCAAAGAGTGGATCGGGAATTGAGAAAAACAACGTAAACGATTTTTTATTACCTTTCTCGATCTCTCGTTGAACCCTCTCAAGCTCAGTCCTCAGTTTTCCCTTTTTAGAACAAATGGAACTCAGAAAAACCAATATGAAAATACCCATATATCATTGAGTTTTAGACACCAGATCTCTCACACACATTTCGTCAAACAGCTTATGTGCATTAGCTTTTCCTTCAAATCAGATTACAACTTTGTGTAACTATTTTTTCCATCGATTATAAGGGTCGGTATGAGATGAAGTAGAACTAATAAATAAAGGGTTGATGTGTAAATGAAGAACAAGGTTCTATCCACTCACCAAAAAATCATCATAGTCGCCGTCGGTAGCCATCATTCCGTCGTGCTTTGTCAATAACAATGCATATCAGTCATCGATGAATGTGCTCATTTGAACAAACTCCTTGATTGTTTCTTTTATGTCTCGAAATAGTCTCCCCCATTAACCCTTATTCTGCTTATTTTTTTCATGATGACGATGGCGCGAGGACATAGGGCAACAACGAGAAGATAAAAAGAGAGGGAAGCAAAAATATGCTAGTGATGAAATTTAGATGAGGGAGGAGGGACGATGATGGTTGTGACAGATTGTGTTATGAGATAAAGATGGTGGCGTGCCCTAGATTTCAAAGAGAGATGAAGAGAGTGATGGAAAATTAAAAGAAATATATGAGTGATTGAGAGCTTATAGGAATTATTTAATGTTTCTAGAGCTATAATTATTGTAATACCCTTTTCACCATTTCAAAGATACACTTTAATACCAATAAATTTCAGAATTTACGTAAATGGTCTGCCTGATAATAGCCGTAGATTTGAAAATTTAGATGATCTAGATATGTTATCGCGTTCTCAATCTTTTAGGTGTTCTCATTTGATCCTACTTATATATATATATATATATATATATATATATATATATATATATATATATATATATATATATATATATCCTCTTTAATAAATTAAGGTTTTTTTGTTACATGTCATATTCTCCTTCATTTTGACACTTGTCATTTTGTGAGAATTTTAGAAATTTTATTTTTCACTTGTCATTTTTTAAGGATTTCCATTTTCTTAAAGTGAAATTCCATAAAATTGTAATGAGTTTTATAAGGAAATAAAATCATCCTATTAATTTGGTAATAAATTCTCATAAATATTTCAAATGATTTAGTTTCTTTTGCAAAATTTCAGAAGATTATATTATGTTATGTAAAGTATTACATTATAAAATATTTCATATTTATATATTGATATTAAAATTTTATTTTTAATAAACCCGTGTAATACACGGGTCTTACACCTAGTATGTATGTGTGTGTGTGTGTGTATATATATATATATATATATATATATATATATATATATATATATTGCACAAAATTCGGTTTGGTTTGGTTTTTACCAAACCCATAAACCGACCCAACCCAAAAATTTTGGTTTTTGAAAAATCTAAACCCAAACTCGACGGTTTGAGTTCAGTTTCGGTTTTATCGGTTATGTTTAGTTTCAATTTTGCTCGCCCCTAAAAAAAATGTGTTACCGTTCACAGTAGAATAGTCACCAACGTTATCAACTATACATGTTAAATATGTTTTGAAACCCTTTTATTGATTGTTTGTTATTATAAATAAGAGTTATTTTTTATTAGAATTCAGAACACATCATATCTATTTAAGAATGTTTTCTATTTGTAAATTTTTTTAGATTTTTTTTTATGATTTCTTATAAGAATATTATATAAATCCTTTAGATCATTTGTTTCTATCTTCTGTTCTTAAAAAATTATTAGCCATGCAAGCTTTTAAGATAAATGTCGGGTTTTTTTTTTTTTTTTTTTTTTTTTTTTTTTTTTTTTTTTTAAGTTTTCCACTTTATATCATGGTGTTCCATTGTTGTTCATCTTAATTTATTGTGTTCCAAGTATTGTCATATTTTTCGTCGATGCTTTTTGTGTTTGTTCTTTGTTTACTATTTTTAACAAGTGGTATCATAGTTTACTTAAAGATCAAAACAATATACATTTTTCGTGTTTATGTTCTCGAACCTTAAGCGATTCGTTCTTGCCGTTTTTTTATGAGCAAAATATCGATTCAACATTTTCGGTTTTTCTAGACTAAAGAATTGATTCGTCCTTACTGATTTCATCAGATTTTGTTCAAACGTTAAACCTAACACAAAATCATTTTTTCAAAACCTATATCATCAGTTGCTTCTAAGCCTCATTAACATTTTTATTCAATAACTTACAATAATTTTATTAATTTTTTTGGCTCAATAATTTATACTTTTTCTTTAAAGCCCTACATAGCATACAACTTTTTTATTAAACGTTTTTTTTCCTCTCATGAAGTCATTTTTGACCTTTATAATGGTTTTTTCTTAATGCCTAAGAATCTATTTAATTCGCCATATTACTAATCGATTTTTCTTTTTTTGTTTTAGCCACTTTAATCATTTTCCACCTCTTAAATCGATTTTTTCCTATCGTCATAAATCATTTTTTTGAAACTTTTTTTTTTCAGCCCTTGTAAATTGGTTTTCTCTTTGTTTTCTTTAGATTGTTTTTTTTCCCTACCACTTTTGGACGAGTGATTTGTACACAACAGTTTTTTGCCATACACGATAATTCATGCATTATATAGTTGTACTATACAACAATTTAAAGCATCAATTGTTGTGTACGGATCAACTCCCCTTTTGGACAGTTGCCATTAGTTTTTTTTTTTGGCAAGAAAGGCGACTGAAGATAAGAGATCCTGTTGATTCAAATCAATTATCATGATGCATTGACGTTTTTGGAAGATAAGAGATCCTGTTGATTCAAATCAATCAGATATTTGGATTCATTTACAAGCTATCATATTTCATTGTAAATTGAACTATTTTGAAGTTTGGGGTATTATATTTTGTGTTGCTTTTAGAGGTTTTTTTATTACGGGAGCATGGGATCTTAAGGTTCCATTACTCAGTAGCGTAGCTAGGATTTTGTTTTAGTGTAAATAAAATAATATACAAAATATGAAAACGATAACAAAATGTAACTATATATGCATTCTTAACTAAATTGTTATTTAAGTCGCACACGTTGTTGTCTTACAACAATTTATCCCTTCTACTAATTTCAAGTTTTGAATGCAATAGGACATATAACAACTCTAAGTCTTTTTATTTAACAAAAATATATATTATACATACAATACATATGTAACCTTAATTTTGTGTGGTGAGTCAATGTCCACTCTTACACTATATTAGCTACGCCCCCGCCATTACGTCTTCATTTAAGAAAATACTATAGTATTTTCAAAAATTTAATACCATAAGGTATTTTCAAGTCTTTAATGCCGAAGGGTATTATTTTCAAAAATACCAAAACATTTGGTTTTATGTTTTTTACTTCTTTAATATCTCATATATTATTTCGACAGACCTTTATTTTAGCAATATAACAATTTTAGTTTGCGAGTGCATTCGGCGACATGTTATATGTTAAGGTATGAAGACCATTTTTGCATAAGCGGTTTGACATTGTTATGATTTTTTATGAATTTATAATTTTGAGGTATGATCTGAGTAGGCTCATATCGTAACATCCTTATCATATATATATATATATATATATATATATATATATATATATATATATATATATATATATATATATATATATATATTGTAATATTTTGTCTTTGATTAAGTGAATGGAATATGAACCTTAGAGATGCACTTTTGAATTTTTATTGTTAATGATGTATTGAAGCTGTATTTTCTCATGTCTTAAACTATTTATTGTTTGTAGAATAATTAATTGATAGATGAAAATGTATTTTCTATGTTTCAAATACTTTTGATAAGATCTTAGAAATCAATTAAATACCTATTTTTAAAGAATCCAATTCATGCGTCTGAGTATTTGACGACGAAAGTCGACCTTAGTCTTCTTCAGTATTCTTTCATATTTGACATGATAAGCTATCTTCGATAAAAGCATCAGACGAATTTCAACTAAACTTCTTCACACACGGATCAAATATTTATTTACTGTGGATTAGTATGATTAGTGTTGTTCTTTTATTATTGCTTATAATTTGTAATTAATGTACTATTTTCTTTAACCTTTTAACATGATTGATGTGTTACTTGCTTGTAATTTGTAATTATACAACCGTCTCATTAATCTGAGTGATAATCCACAAATTGTTTCTGCTCAAATATATATAAATAAAAAATTTCTAGATACCATAGAGTTTATAGTTTAACCGTATATAAATAAAAACTTTCTACACACAAAAGGATTTAAGTCTAGTTGTACACAAAATATTGATTAATAAATAAGATTGAGTATATAAATAAAAACTTTCTTCATTGTTTTTGGTGTAGGAGTTGACATGTTGGAGGTATCTCGATGGGCGGCACCTTTGGGTTGTCAGCCATCTTCGCTGCCCTTCTCATACCTGGGTCCCAGTGGGCGCAAATGTTAAGTTAAAGAAACACTGGAAGCCCATAATTGATTGTTTTTATGCAAAACTATCGCCTTGGAAATCGAAAGTGCTTTCCTTTGGAGGAAGATTAACCTTAGCCAAAGCGGTACTTGGCAGCTTACCATTGTATTATTTCTCTCTATTTGTGGCTCCGGCGGGAGTTATTGACACTCTTGAAAAAATTCGTAGACAATTCTTATGGGGTGGGAGTGGTAACAAACGAAAAATAGCTTGGGTATCGTGGGGAAAAGTCGTTACTTCAAAGGAGAAAGGGGGACTTGGCCTTGGCTCACTGAAGGCCTTTAACATATCATTGATTGCCAAATGGTGGTGGGCACTAAAAACAAACAAAACAACCTTATGGGTGTAATTATGGGAATTCATAATTTGCATAACAAACCCTTCAACGTTTAATCAAAAAGAACTATTTCAGGTGCGTGGAAAAACATATCGGAAGTGATGACTGACCTAACTAAGGTGGGAATAAATTTTCATGACATTTTAAAGAAACAAGTGAGGAATGGTAACGACACCCTCTTCTGGTTGGACAGTTGGTGCGATAGTGAGTCTTTAAAAGACAAATTCCCAGAACTTTATCAGCTTGAAAGGCATAAGACTTGCAGGGTTAGTCAAAGAGTACAAGCAGAGGGCCACACTTGGGAATGGAGATCAACCCCTGCATCTGCTGAACAAATTCATAGTCTTAGGATGCTATATGATGTCATTGGAGAACACCAGCCAACCCCAGAACCTGATACATGGAATTGTCCCTTATCGGAGGATGGTACGTTTCATGTAGAGGTGATTAGACTCAAGATTGATAATGTAGAACCGGCAAACAACGAAGTAATCATCCCTTAGATCCATGATATTCCCTTAAAGGTCAATACTTTTATTTGGAAAGCTAATCTAGGACGTATCCCAACAAATGTGGCATTAAAGAAGAGAGGAGTCACAATATTACACTCAACATGCTCCCAATGCCATCTCGAGGATGAAGATTCGAAGCACGTTCTGTTTCGTTGCTCAACGGCGAGCACAGTATGAGACCTGATGTTTAAATGGTGCGAGATTCCGAATCCACAATTCCAAACCATCGGAGAACTCATCAGATTTGTAAAAACTTGGGGGAGATGTCAGAGAAGGAGAAACAATCTAATTAGTGTTTGTTATGGTGCCATATGGTTACTATGGAAAAAGAGATGTGACTGGGTGTTTAGAAGCATTCAATCTACCCCCTTCCATATTATAGATAATGTTATGTCTCTTGTCCTCGTTTGGCTTAGACACAAGAGAATCAATTGTCGGTATAATTGGGCTTATTGGTGTACTTGTCCGCTGAAATGTTTGTAATCCAAAACCAATTGTAATTCCTTTCTTTTTTTGGGCCCGCCTAGTACCTTGTTAGGCGGTCGTCCCTTATAATATTTGCCGGTTAAAAAAAAATAAAAATAAAATCTTTCTACGCATCAAAGGATTTAAATCTCGCTGTATACAAAATATTTGAATTATAAATAAAGATTGTGGGCACGACCATTAGTGTCATGAAAAAAAAGAACTTTATACGTATCAATCAATTTCTGAATAAAAAAGTGACATATGGGCACGTGATTTTCCACCGACCAAAGAACACAATCTTCTAATTGCCCTCGACATCTCCTTTCTTACTTAACTTCCAACACACACCCCAATTAAATCAAGAAAAAATGGATCAAACACCGAAGTACACTGACAACAAACCCACTGTTAGATTTTACACCAAGATCAAGACTGATTACTCACTCACCATCCGTGATGGAGCACCGGTTATTGCACCCACCAACTCCTCCGATCTTCATCAGGTATACACACTTTAATTCCTCCTTCTTCAATCAGCTCATCCGCTTAACATTAGTTGACCTTTTTACATTTTTACACAGCATTGGATAAAGGATGAGAAGTTTAGCACGAGAGTCAAAGACGAAGAGGGTTTTCCCTCTTTTGCTCTGGTAAATAAAGCTACTGGACAGGCTCTGCAACAGCCTACCGATCCAGCTCATAAACCAGTATGTCGATCTTCATGTACAATCATTAGATGTTTAAATCTGATCATCTGAACTTGAAATTGTATCAGTTCTTTAATGGGCTTTTAGCTATTGTTTACAATATGCCAATCAGGTGTAATTATGGACTTCCAGGAATATATAGCAAATATTTTGGTCGATCTTTTCTTTTTGTAAAATTCCTATGGATCCTTGTGTAGGTTCAGCTGACGGAATTCAACCCATATACGCTTGACTTGTCTGTTCTTTGGACAGAAAGCAAGGATTTGGGCGATGGTTTTCACGCAGTAAGAATGGTGGACAATATTAAGCTTAATATAGATGCATCCATTGGTGACACTGGTATTCATGATGGCACCGAAATTCTTTTGTGGGAGTGGAATAAAAATGATAACCAGAGGTGGAAGACAGAACCTTTCTGTAAGTTCTTCAACATGCACAAACCTTTATACATAAATGTAAATGACTACTAATCAGTATTTACAATTGGAAGAATCAATGTTGTGATCTTATTATGATCTCTATGTGTGCAGGATATGTAATGATGTGGAGTTCCCATAACTAGAAACTTGGCGTACTATATGGTGATCGATGGTGATGGTGATACGTATGTTTGAATAATGTTGTGTTTTAATTAATATATTTAAATAACATGACAATTGGACCGTTACACGGCTCAATACCACGACTAGTGTTGGACATGGTATGCATGTTCAACATGTATGAATGTATGAGAATAATTTTTATTGGTGTCTTTTTCTTGTATGCGAATTCAGTAGTTGAAATTTGAGAAAGATAACCGCATATCCTCATTTCATAAAGTAATATATATTTGATATGATTATATAAAACCGAATAATCTAAATTCTTTAAAAAAAATTTAACAATCTAGAGTTTATGGAATGACTTTCGGAATTTATTTGAACAAAAATGAAAACTAAAAGATTGATTACGAACATGGAGAATGAAAAACACACTTTAAACTTCTAACACACTTAGATCTTGACAAATATTTTGCTTGGGGAATTCACTCACATAATAAAGAGATGGAGTTTATCATGTTTTATTGGTTTTGTTTTATGATGATTTTTTGTTCGTTACCGTCCTAAATTTGTGAAGTTTTTTTTGCCCAATCTACTTATAACAGCAAGTTCTTAGATTACAATTAATTCTAAGTTTGCAAAAAAAAAAAAAAAAAAAAACTTTAAGTTTACAAAACTATTACAATTTTACCATAAGTATATTTTTTTCAAAAAAATATATTTATACAATGTTTAGTTAAAAAATCGTGTATAAATATATTTTTCTTTTATATATATATATATATATATATATATATATATATATATATATATATATATATATATATATATATATATATATATATATATATATATATATATATATATATATATATATATATATATATATATATATATAAATACTTAAGATAAAAACATAAAAGATTTGTAAACCTAAGGATATTTTTATAAATTTTATTTAATGGTAAACTAAAAACCTATTATTATAGGTAACAAAGAAAAAAATTTAATTTTTTTGGCAAATTCTAGACATTAACAAACAAAAAAAAAAGACGTTACATGGTCAAAATCTATAAAACATGTCAAATTGAAGGACTTTCATTTCATAGGCCATAAAAAGAATGTTTAATATCTATATCTGAATCGGTAAATGAACCACGCTCGTTTATTAATCTATTTATAAAGGATTTGCTCAAGTAATTTTTAGCCTAATAAGCTTTTGGGCTATATTTTATATTAGGTCTTATGTTGACCTATTAACTATAAAACCCTAATTAGCAAATCTATATATATATATATATATATATATATATATATATATATATATATATATATATATATATATATATATATATATATATATATATATATATATATATATATATATATATATATATTGTCTTTTACTTTTATTGTATCTTATACTTCTGATTTTGATAATAATATAAAACTCTAGCCGTTTTATGTCTTGATATTTTACATGGTATCAGAGCAGAAAGTAGCAAGCCGATATAACTATGTGAAAATGACGATTGTTCACACCTTGATTGCAATTTCATCCATTCGCCTATGGAAGATTTATCAGATGGATGTCAAGAATGCGTACTTAAATGGTGATCTTCATGAGGAAGTATACATGTCTCCTCCCCATGTTATTGCTCACCAACCACGTTGTGATAACCCAAGTTGTTCCGTTGCATTACCCCGTTACCGTTAACGGAATATTCCACTGTATAAAAGTTCCGTTAATTAGAGGTCGTCAATTAAATAAACATTTCATTGTTTATATTTATTATGCTGTTAAGTCGTGAGAAAAGGGAATAAAAACACATAACACACATTTCCATTTAGTTGGAAAAAGTTAGTTTTTATTATTACGAATTTACGACCACTAAATTGGGTGCGACCAAAAGCCCCGTTTAACGGCAGTGTTGGGTAGAATTCCACTGAGCTCCAACTCCCACCCATATATAAAGGGGAGTAAACTCCATTTGGAGCTTTTCCACCCTCTCTCTCTATACTCTCTGTCTAGACTCGTTTTCGCCCTAAATCCGCAACCAAACGCTTCCAAATTGTAAGTCCGCTTACCCTAGACTATTCTAAACATTATGATTCGTGTTTATAGCATAGAATTGGACTTGGAACATGTGTTTACGGCCAAGGAACATGATTGGGCCGTAAACACTTAATAAGTGGGTTTTTTAAGCAATTTAACCCCTCCAAACCAACATTGGGACTTAGATACAACCTTATGGCTTGCAAATCCGGACTTAGAACACCCTAATCATAAGTTTTGAGGAGCAAATAAGATTTTACGGCCAAGGAAGGTGCTTGGGCCGTAAACCCCTCAAACATGGGGAGTAAACTCATTTTTACATGTTTAAAAGCCATAGAACTACACCAATAGCCTTGGAATAAATCCTAGAATCATCTAAAAATAGTTTGGGGACCTTAAACATGTCAAACACCCTCCATTTAGGAGTTTACGGCCAAAGCTTCCCAAGAAATAGCTCCAGGGCCGTAAACTCATAAAAACATGTAGAAAGGTGCCCTAAATTCATACCAAGGCTTAAGACATAAATTAGGGGCTTGTCCTTTTGGGTTAGATCAATTAAACTCAATAAAATGATGGAGTAAAAGGAGTTTACGGCCCAGACATGTGTCAAGGCCGTAAACACCCTTAAACATGCCCAAAACATTGATTTAATCCCTCAAAATGGCATCATACTTCATTATAAATTACTAGCAAGGCATTAGGGGCTTGAATCTTCACAAAACTCAAAGAATGAGAGTTTACGGCCGTAAACTCCCTTAGGAGTTGTCCCTAGGCCGTAAACTCCCTAATGAAGCCCTTAGGAGCCTTAAACCCACTCATGCCTTTTTGGAAATGTACTTAGAAAAATCCCATGAACAAGCTAGAAGCCTTAAACACACTAGAACCCTTCACCATGAGTTTACGGCCGTAAACTCATGGTGAGTTGTCCCTGGGCCGTAAACATCATATAAAGGGGTTTACTCTGTGACAACCCGAAATTTCCATTGTACGAACCTCATCTATTCAATAGAAGCTAGTTCAGTTTCAGTGACTTTCAAGCTTTTCCGAACAAGTTTGTGTACATTAGGGTTCATGTTTTAGATGATATCAGGAGAGTGGATACTCCTGGTTTTGTGAAACTTGGGCATTTCAAGTTTCATAATGTTACAATCCAATATCAGGAATGAAAATATTTTCTGCCAAAATATTCCAGGACTATAAATAGTTTTCTGAATTAAATTAATTCATTATTCACAATTCCAAATAGAGAAAAGCCATATTCTCTCTGACGGATCTTCGGGTTTTCATCCCAGATTGTGAGTCTACTTTTCTATATGTGTTTCAATACTTGTTTAATGCTTATTAACAACAATAACATGCTTAGATTACAAGATCCGGGAGTTTACCGCCCAAGAACGTTCTTGGGGAGTAAACTCCAAAATGGAACATAAAGGCTTCCTAGTCCCGATTCCTTGTTAGGCAACTTGTTTAGGAGTTAGGGTATGACCTTTAGGGATCAAAAAGCAACCAAGAAACACAAGTTCTTGGAGTTTACGGCCAAGGAACTACCTTGGTCCGTAAACCCCTTTTCAAGGGCTTAAGTGCCCTAAAACTTTCCCCAAATGCTTAAGGACTTTAACTACTAGTACTTGTGCTTGTTTAGAACACCAAAAACTCATCAAAATCACAAGTTAGTAGGATTTACGGCCAAGAACTCCTCTTGGGCCGTAAACCCCTTTTTGTGGGACAAAAATCATTCCAAGCAACCCTTAAGCCTTTAGACAATTTACCTTGCACCCTTGGGACTAGAATGGGGAGTAGAACACATAGAAATCACTCCTTGAAAGGAATTTACGGCCAAGGAACATGACTTGGGCCGTAAACTCCAAGTGAAGGCACCAAATTGTGCCTCTTGTCCCCATTAGCCTTAGATAAATTCATGGAAGCCATCCTTGATGTTTAAGAGCCTCAAATCAATTAAATTCCAAGAGTTTACGGCCGTAAACTCTAGGGTGAATGACCTTAGGCCGTAAACTCCCATATGGAGTGTTCTAAAGCCTTAAACTACTTCATGTGTTATTCCAATAAAGCTAGGAGTGTTCTAGGATCAAGATAGCACCACAAAACACCCAAAACCACCCTTTTAGGAGTTCACGGCCATAAACCTATGAGTTTACGGCCGTAAACTCCAAGGTATGGGGTTTGTTGGGTGGTGAACTCCTATACAAGGCCCTTTGATGTTTCAAACCCTTTTGCCTTGTCCCATAGCAACTTAGATGCAACCATTTGAACCTTAAACACTCATAAAAGTGTTTAAATGTTTTCTAAGTGTCTTAACTTATTTATTTAAGTTATTATATGTCTAATTAGTTATATATATGCTTATTATATGATAACTAGGCTCGTGCGTGTAAACCAGTCTCCGTTTGCCACCTAGCACGGTGTCCAACACTGCAATTCAAACGACTCACCACAAGTGAGTTCATACCCCTTGAATCAACCTTTGAAATGATTTTAAGTGTTTTAAATACTTTATGGGGGGGATACAAGTCAAATACTTATAAGTTATTGCTTCAATCACATGCGATTGCATTTAATCACATGTGATTAATAACTAGGAAAACAACGATTTTTACCACTGTTCAAACTGTTTATCAAACTACTTTACTTTGAAATGTTTTACAAACTGTTTTACTATCCAAACTTACTTATAGACTGTGATTTAAACAAATGCTTCTTATACTTGAACTGTTTTATTAACTTATGCCTTCAAATTGTTTTATAGATCGACATCAAGTCGATCTTCTCTTGAAATTATATTTATGCTTCAAATGTTTTATGAAAACTTATTTATGCTTTTATATATCCAATTGCATGCCCATATATGTATAGATATATAAATAATGTTCAAAGGGCTTAGGAAGGCCATCCGCCCTATTTCCTTTTCCTCGATTTGGATGTGGTCTGGTGGGATTTCGGGTGACCATCCGAAGGTCGTTTCCATATTACTTATATATCATATATACATGTATAGACATAAAAGTACTTCCATATTCATACTCATCAGTACATCATTTAGCTGGTTACCATCGGGGTAACGTAGGATAATACATATACAGATATACTAGAAACAATACATATACAGATATACTAGAAACAATACATATACAGATATACTAGAAACAATACATATACAGATATACTAGAACCAATACATATACAAATATACGAGAAACAATACATATACAAATATACGAGAAACAATACATATACAGATATACGAGAAACAATACATATACAGATATACGAGAAACAATACATATACATAAATACGTAATAATTGTGATCCACTGTATCGGGCATGCCTTAAATGTCATGGCCCGAGTTGTAGCCATAATTCTCTTGGAGGGAGAGCGTGAGTTTGCGTATAGATCTATACTGGATTGACTATCCTACACCTTGCTGCTAGCTACAGCCGGACCTGCAGGTCTGCGGGTGCCAAACGTCATTTCTTTTATTACGACCATTCATTATGTCGTTGTTACCAGTCGATAGCATGGTGCAATTTATCACATTATGCCTTAATATAAATCCGGTTTAAGGTAGTAGTATTTAGTACCATAGTAGTCTTATTATACAAAGCTACGGTACCACAATGATTTACCCATTACATATTTTAGTGATAACATCACTTAAGCATTAATGTACAAACTATATTTTTATCAAATGATAGTTATACTTGGGAAATTACACACTTTTACAACAGACAAGTTTACAAAACAGTTTAGCCTTGGTAGAAGGTTACTTTAATAGAAAATATAGGTTTTTCTGAGGGATTCAAACTTTTACAAACACTTTCAAACATTTGCTTACATTTTACAAACTTATACATTGAGACAGGTTCAAACGTTTTTACAAGAAACATTGACACTAAAATACTTATGAACTCACCAGCTTAATGCTGATAAACTCTTTCAAAATAACTTGTATTCTCAGGTCATCAGTAGACAGGTACCGAAGCCAGCTTTTGAGAAGATGGAGTGCATTCAAGACTCATCTCATATTATTTTGTGTTTCATTATTTTTGGTGTCTATAACTGTACAGAACGCACTTGTATTATAATTATATATTTAATACAATGGATGATGTTGTTTGCTTATTTACATTTACTGTGTTGTGATAATATACATGACGTCCTCCGCCCCAGAACGTTTCCGCCATTCTTGGTTTTGGGGTGTGACATACTCTCGGAGAGTAAGCTCTATTCCTAAGCCATACGCACCTTTAGACGCTACCCGGGACACCCAAACACTTAACCAAAGTGTTTTCCGCTCCTTTGAGCGCGTATATTTGTTTAAATAGTATTAAATATACTAATTGTATGTGAACATATGTTATCATATGTTAAATAGGTCATTGTGTGTGTTCGAGTCCTTGCGTGACACCGAACGCCCAAACGGCACCTTCGTCGGACCTACTTACACCAGGTGAGTTCATACCCCTGAATGAACATTTTAAATGTTTTTACATGTTTTATAGGGGCAATACAAGTTAAACATGCCAGTTATCATATCAATCACATGTGATTGATAACCCGCTTGCACAAGATTTTACCACTGTACACTGTTTTACCGAGTAGGACACTATAATGGTTTTCAATTGTTTCAAAACTCTTACTTATAATGTTTTGTCTAAATTCATTCTAAACTGATTTATGAAAGATTTAGAAAGGTTTTCAAACACGTTTTTACAAAAGAATACAAATTGTGATTTTCTCCGAATATAAAGGTTTTTCATCAAAGTTTCTCTTTCACGACGTATACTTTTACTTATTAGATACTGTTGCTTCGCTTATACTTATTTTATACTCCTACTTAGTAACGCTTTCACTTATACTTATAGTTGCTTATACCGATAAACGCTGTTACTTCACTTATTGTCGTCTCTACTTTGTGATACGCTTATACTTGTTCGACACTCATACTTCACTTGCGACCGCTCCTACTTCACTTGTTCGACACTCCTACTTCACTTGCGACCGCTCCTACTTCACTTGTTCGACACTCCTACTTCACTTATTAGACACTCCTACTTCACAAGAATCACTTCTACTTGATACACACTCAGTCGTAGTTAGATGTATGTCTGTGCTTGTATAGATGCATATAAATAATGATTGAAGGACTTAGGAAGGCTTGTCCGCCCTATTTCCTTTTCTTCGTTGAGATGTGGTCTGGTGGGATCGGATGTCCATCCGAAGGTCGTTTGATTCATTACTTATATATTATGTACACAAGCATAGACATACGGGTTTACTTCAGTCAATTCAGTTAAGAGTCTCTACCTCTAGTTCAACACTTACATTAGAAACCCACTAGTTGGAAGTCTCTACCCACTATTTGGGATGTATCTTCAGGACACGGCCTTCTCCGTCGTCTAGTTGGTAACCAGAGTCTCCTGTAGGGAGAGCGGACATTATGTGTATAGATCTATACGGGATTGACAACCCCGCACCCAGACTGCTAGCTACAGTCCCGGCCTACCAAGCCAACAGGTGACAAATGTCACATTTTAGACGCTTGTAGGGTGTCTGGTACTCTAGTCAGTATGGTTACGAGTATCCCGGGTTACCTTATAATTCATTGGCTTTAAGGTAACGGTATTTCGCCAGCAATTTACACTGTAGGCTGGTAATTCAATTTCAGAGTCACATTGTTTTGACCTTACAAGACGTATCTTTCATTTGATACTGTCTGGGGTCTGTCTCCTCTGTTTTGACCTTACAAGACGTATCTTTCATTTGATACTGTCTGGGGTCTGTCTCCTCTGTTTTGACCTTACAAGACGTATCTCTCATTTGATGCTGTCTGGGGTCTGTATCCACTGTATTCACAGTATCCACTGTATTCACTGTATTCACTGTTTTAGACCTTGCTAGACATATCTTTCATTTGATATTGTCTGTGGTCTGTGTTCACTGTTTTAGACCTGGCTAGACGTATCTTTCATTTGATATTGTCTGCGGTCTGTATTCACTGTTTTAGACCTTACCAGATGTACCTTTCATTTGGTACCTTCTGGGGCCTGAGTCTCTATTTGTTAGACTGAACCAGGCGTGTCGTTTGTTCGATACTCTCCTGGAGTCTATGATTCCTTGCCTTAGTCAGCAGTCCTCACTGCTGAGGCATATGTTATTCCCTAATGTCGTTTGCTTTCCTCAATAATCAAATTCAGTATTTTGATAATGATAGCAATTTAGGGAAAACTACTTTTTACCACATAACACTGACCAGCCTTGGTAGAAGGCTGCTTTATTAAAGAAAATATAGGATTTTCTGGAAAGAACTCTAATGCACTGTAAACACTTAAACTACTACTTTATAAAGTTATTTGACTAAATGACACTAAATACTTATGAACTCACCAGCATTTGTAAAAATGCTGATACTCGCTTTTCAAATAACTTGTATTCTCAGGTTAGCATTAGACAGGTACACCTCCGGAGCTGTTGATGAAGACGGCTTAGTACCTTGCTGTACTTATTATATTTGTTTGTATACTTTGAATTGCTGTAATGTAAACCGTGTAAAACTATTACTATTAATGCAATGTTTTGTTATACTTTGATTACTATAATGCATGTGTTGTGATACTTGACATGACGTCATCCACCCCAGAACATTTCCGCCGTTCCGGTTTTGGGGTGTGACAGATTGGTATCAGAGCATTGTTTATAGTGAGCTAAGTATATCAATTCATAAAAGATATACAACCTATAAACACAAAGGGATAAAACAATCTGACCAAGAATTATACTTTAAAATATAACCATATTTTACCAAAGTATAATAACATCCAGAATCTAAACACTCGAACAAAAGTATCACAAGAAGAACAAAAATAAAAGTCTTCGGATGTTGAGCACTACAGTCAAACCTGGGCAGTTATGTAATCGTAAGCTGGGATAAATGTAACCTGATCAACTACATTTATCCGAGATGCGATGAACGTGTGCTTGGGGGCGATAGTGGTGTACAACAGGTCTGAAACTTACCAACTAGGATTGCTAGAGCCAAACATAAAGTTAAAATACTATAGGAGTATTTTAGAACGCTAAAAGATTCACACTAATCCCAGAATCATAATCCAAAGATAAGAATCAAACAAGAATTAAAATACCATAGGGGTATTTTAGAATCCATTAACAACCTTGTGTGAATAACTAAAAAGATCCTTATTGATATACCTACAACTACAGAGGGTGTACTCCCAAGGTTATATATAATAAGGATCCCATAGGCTAAGAATGTGTGGTTTCGCTCTACTTCCTTTTCCTTGTTTGGATGTGGATTCCGAGTAGTATCACATATTCGAAGGCCTATCGGATCTAAACTATATATGATTTGTATACCCTGTGTAATCGTAGCAGGACTCGATATGGATCATCTAGTGGAATGTTAATAATCTCTTAGGATTCTTTAGACATTTCCATTCTCGCACGAACCCTGTAGACAACCCTATCCACTTCAATGCTCGGCAGATGAGTTGATACAGACCCAGAGAAGGTTCATTGAGAAGATTTCCTGTTCGGAAATAAATGAACTGGGTCGAGACTATTGAATTCACCAGGTGCCTATATTCTTTTAAGGACATCGGTGAGAGATTCGCCTAAACTTCGGAGACTCCCAGTCATCCATCATGAAGTGGTGACACCCAGAGTTGGAATCAGAAGGAAGGCGGAGTAGAAATTCAATATGTCCATACGAGAAGAGAACCCTAGGAAACCAACGCCAAATCCAGTCAAAGATACGAGGCAGACCGAGGGAGCCAGTACATGGAACCCGAGAATTGTCTTCCCCTCGCGATTCGTCACGCTAATACACCCATAAAATAATACAATTTAGTGAGTTAGTGGTTACACTACTCACGCTATGTGTTAGGTAAATCGTCGTTTCCCGTTGCCAGATACACGATTAGGGTAGATCCCCGCATCTCTATTGAGAGAATTTTAGCCATCTGCCCTTGTGAGCCTTTCTTTCCGCAGTTTTGTTCCGAACCGTTCTCAAATCTCTCCAGACCGGAGAGTGAAACCTTTCCCAGTATAAAGGTAACTTAGTAGGAACGACTCGCATCTTATGGCCTTTTTCCGATACTCATACACCGACTTCGATTTCCAGGACTACATCATAGGGATGTAGGTCAACACTCAGACGACCAGTACCCGAGGCACGGGAAAATTTATGCCTAATATGTTCAGGACAGAAATGTCCAGGGTTAACCATTGTCTCTCATTACGTTGTATTCCTTTCCGTGTAGGAAAATCATGCCACCGAAGAAGCGTAACCAATCTACAAGCAAGAAACCTACTCTCTTATTCGATGAAGCTACGTTCCAAGCTGCAGTCTCAGCAGCCGTAGCAGCTGTCATGGCTCACCTGAATGCTAACACCGCCAATGTTAGCAAGGGCCTTGTCGGGATTTCCAATCCTGGAAATGGACAGCAGCAACCAACACTTCCATACTCAGCCACCCAAGAACCTCCACTGAACCCATTAAAGAGAAAACTCAAGATAGAGGAAGGAAGTACCTCGGCTCAAGGACCTTCCGAAGGGCAACGAGCTGAGGCAGTCTATACCCCTGTCAATCCTTCCCTCCCGACCTCGAGAAGACCATACCTAGGAGACCTTCCCCACTGCAGCAAGTGCAGCTACCATCATCATGGTGTCTGCCGAGAGCTCTATTGTGCTAGGTGCCACATGTTGGGGCATACTGCTCGCGTCTGCAGAACCCCGGTTGAGTTCATTACATCAACCACCAATGTGGTGACCCGTACAGTTTGCCACCTATGTGGTAAAATGGGACACTTCAAGAAGGACTGCCCAACCGAAGGGAAAGACAAAGACACAGAAGGAGCCTGACACTACTGCTTAGGGAGAAGTGGCAAGGAACTCGTTAGATTTTGGTACGTCTCTCGATCTCGGATAACTAAACTAAGAACAATAAAAGACTAATTCAAATGTAAATTCTTCCCAGTAAGGCGAAAGTCGCAGAACTATTATAAAATTTAAAATTCATTAGGTAAAACTATAATGGCTAAACATATACGTTACAGCCATGTATATTTAAGATGGACAGACCTAGAGTGAGCGAATGCCGCCTCATTTCCTGTTCCTCGTTTGGTTGGGGATTTAGGGCGGGGTCACTCAGTCAACAGTCCTCCCCACCTTAAATATACATGACTAGTATATGTGAGGCGATTATAGAAATGCCTTGTGAGAATTCTTTCATGAAAAGGTACTCTATCCAGAAACACTTAGAACTCTCTATAGTTCCGCGTCGATTCTATCGGTCCAGGTATCCGCGGTAGTGATACACAGGACGAAACCCGAGACGCCTAGAACTTGTGTGCCTATTAGGCACATGAGTCTATCGATCTTCACTTTATATCATGTCGGAGTGTGCCAACTTCGACGGCTCTATTGATCATGGTTCGACTTCATGCAACCATGTGTACATTCTTAGTGTTGTGTAAAAAGAACTTTCTCCATAGCCATGTCGGCGAATAAAGGTTCTTCCGAACCTGAACATAACACAAATAATCTAGCCTAATGCGATCCGTCAATCGTCCCTCTTATCTCAAACCTTCCAAAGTACCCAAGAGAGGGTACCGTGCGCCGTTGACCGACCCCTTGTAGTCAGATGAACACCGAAGTGAATGACACTGCAGATACTCCAGAAGACGACAACCATCCGGAGCATACTTAGAAGAATCCCTAGAAAGACCCTTCGCACCTCGCACATCAGGTTCGTGAACCCAGAGAACAGAACTCATGATACAAACCACTATAACCAGGTATATGCATAAAGGTGGCATATAATTGAGATAAAAAAGATTTAAGGTGTGTGTTTCCTCCCTATTCGCTGTTCCTCGTTGGGTTGTGGGTTTGGGGTGGAGTCACACAGCTGAACATCCTGCCGACCTCAATTATATACTGCTTGCATACACCAAGTACTGGTGGTTAAGCCAAGCATGAGCTCTACCACGAACCTCTTCGCAAAACACTTTCGCCCTATTCCATAACATAGGAGCCGGAGTCAAGAGAATCAATGCGGGTTAAACTAGTAAAGTTCTGAGTGATGAGACCCTATACTCACTAGAATTGACCTAGACCGAGAAAACTCAGAACCTTCAGAAGAGTAGTTGCAGTAGATGCTCGCACTACTCAGGCACCTCGTCCACCCAATTATAGACAAGTGGTGCTTATCATCCTCCATCCTCTCGCATGGAGGAAATCTTCATCGCCCTGTAGACGATGAAATACACTTTTCGAAGTGAACACTAGGATATCGAGAACCACAGGATAACCTTCGCAGCCAAGAATACTTGACCAAAGAACGAAAGTAGTTGCGTTAAGCCTCATGACCCTGATCCCGAAGAGGTTATAGACTTGACACCAGTCCTGGTGTTAGTCGAAGGGTTATGCAGGAGCGTACACTTTCCACGCTAGAATAAACCACAGTCTTAAAGATTCATTGGACTATTAGGTGTTCCACGAATACTATCTCACGCAGAGATAGTAGAACCATCTCCCGAGATAGTCCAACACTCGTCTGGTGAAACCTTATACTCCCAATCTCCAGGGTTTCCGCATCTCAAGTTTCGTTAGTGCAGATTCCTTTTGCACAAGCTTGAGATAGACACTATATAGCAAACCGATAACCATAGTCACGCAACCCACTCGACGATCTAGAAAGTCTCTATCAGCCAGTTGACAGAAAACACGAAACCAAAGACCACTCGAGATTCCTAAGAACCAACCTGAAGGACTACACACACAGTACGAGTGAGAACATTAGGAACTTCGGAATGGCGATCACGCCAGTGATGATCTTGCCATAGAAGTACACTATGTTCTGAGTACTGAAAAGCTCTACCATTCCGAGAGCTTAGGACCATATGAGAATCCCCATGGAGACTTGGTCCAACCCTATTCAGGCCGCTACTACCTTCGGATATACCACAAGATTCACACCCGATCGATCCACTTCTTAGACTTGATATGTGAATTCCCGAAATCACTCTTCGTACTTCACTCATCTTGATAGAATTCATTGAGAACCCTAACTTCGTAAATACACCAGTCGGAACCCAAATTGTGATTTTCTCCGAATATAAAGGTTTTTCATCAAAGTTTCTCTTTCACGACGTATACTTTTACTTATTAGATACTGTTGCTTCGCTTATACTTATTTTATACTCCTACTTAGTAACGCTTTCACTTATACTTATAGTTGCTTATACCGATAAACGCTGTTACTTCACTTATTGTCGTCTCTCCTTTGTGATACGCTTATACTTGTTCGACACTCATACTTCACTTGCGACCGCTCCTACTTCACTTGTTCGACACTCCTACTTCACTTGCGACCGCTCCTACTTCACTTGTTCGACACTCCTACTTCACTTATTAGACACTCCTACTTCACAAGAATCACTTCTACTTGATACACACTCAGTCGTAGTTAGATGTATGTCTGTGCTTGTATAGATGCATATAAATAATGATTGAAGGACTTAGGAAGGCTTGTCCGCCCTATTTCCTTTTCTTCGTTGAGATGTGGTCTGGTGGGATCGGATGTCCATCCGAAGGTCGTTTGATTCATTACTTATATATTATGTACACAAGCATAGACATACGGGTTTACTTCAGTCAATTCAGTTAAGAGTCTCTACCTCTAGTTCAACACTTACATTAGAAACCCACTAGTTGGAAGTCTCTACCCACTATTTGGGATGTATCTTCAGGACACGGCCTTCTCCGTCGTCTAGTTGGTAACCAGAGTCTCCTGTAGGGAGAGCGGACATTATGTGTATAGATCTATACGGGATTGACAACCCCGCACCCAGACTGCTAGCTACAGTCCCGGCCTACCAAGCCAACAGGTGACAAATGTCACATTTTAGACGCTTGTAGGGTGTCTGGTACTCTAGTCAGTATGGTTACGAGTATCCCGGGTTACCTTATAATTCATTGGCTTTAAGGTAACGGTATTTCGCCAGCAATTTACATTGTAGGCTGGTAATTCAATTTCAGAGTCACATTGTTTTGACCTTACAAGACGTATCTTTCATTTGATACTGTCTGGGGTCTGTCTCCTCTGTTTTGACCTTACAAGACGTATCTTTCATTTGATACTGTCTGGGGTCTGTCTCCTCTGTTTTGACCTTACAAGACGTATCTCTCATTTGATGCTGTCTGGGGTCTGTATCCACTGTATTCACAGTATCCACTGTATTCACTGTATTCACTGTTTTAGACCTTGCTAGACATATCTTTCATTTGATATTGTCTGTGGTCTGTGTTCACTGTTTTAGACCTGGCTAGACGTATCTTTCATTTGATATTGTCTGCGGTCTGTATTCACTGTTTTAGACCTTACCAGCTGTACCTTTCATTTGGTACCTTCTGGGGCCTGAGTCTCTATTTGTTAGACTGAACCAGGCGTGTCGTTTGTTCGATACTCTCCTGGAGTCTATGATTCCTTGCCTTAGTCAGCAGTCCTCACTGCTGAGGCATATGTTATTCCCTAATGTCGTTTGCTTTCCTCAATAATCAAATTCAGTATTTTGATAATGATAGCAATTTAGGGAAAACTACTTTTTACCACATAACACTGACCAGCCTTGGTAGAAGGCTGCTTTATTAAAGAAAATATAGGATTTTCTGGAAAGAACTCTAATGCACTGTAAACACTTAAACTACTACTTTATAAAGTTATTTGACTAAATGACACTAAATACTTATGAACTCACCAGCATTTGTAAAAATGCTGATACTCGCTTTTCAAATAACTTGTATTCTCAGGTTAGCATTAGACAGGTACACCTCCGGAGCTGTTGATGAAGACGGCTTAGTACCTTGCTGTACTTATTATATTTGTTTGTATACTTTGAATTGCTGTAATGTAAACCGTGTAAAACTATTACTATTAATGCAATGTTTTGTTGTACTTTGATTACTATAATGCATGTGTTGTGATACTTGACATGACGTCATCCACCCCAGAACGTTTCTGCCGTTCCGGTTTTGGGGTGTGACACACGTGAAGTTTGTTGGCTTCGAAAGGCACTATATGGCCTCAAACAAGCCCTTCGTGCTTGGTTTGAGAAATTTTCTACAGTGATTATTTCTCTTGGTTTTCAACCAATTAACCATGACTCGACTTTATTTGTTCGATGTACGAGTGCATGTCGGATTATTCTTTCCTTATATGTCAATGGCATGATTATTACTCGTGATGATCACGATGGTATATAGTCTTTAATTCGTGATTTGGCTCACCATTTTGCTATGAAAGACTTGGATTTGCTATGTTATTTCTTGGGGATTGAAGTTGCTCAGTCTCTAAAGGGTTATCTTTTATCTCAAACGAATTATATTTCATATATGTGTTTGAACGCTCACGACTCACGTATAATCGGACAGTTGATACTTCTATTGAGAGTAATGCAAAGTATTCTCCAATTGATGGTGTCCCCTTATTAGATCAACCCTTAATCGTACCATTGTAGGGAGTTTGGTTTACGAGACTATCACTAGACCGGATATTACTCATGCAATTCATGTGGTTAGCCAGTTTGTCACTGCCCCTACTATTGTTCATTGGGGAAATGTTCTTCGTATTTTAAGATATATTTGTGGTTCTCAATTCTGCACCCTTGTGTTTCTATTTGCATCCTCTCTTGATTTGTGTCCCTTTAGTGATGCAAATTGGGATATTGATATTTATAATCATAAGTCTACTAATGGGTATTGTGTTCTTCTTGGAGATTCAATGATATCATGGAAGAATAAGAAACAAAATGTTGTCTCTCGATCTTCTATAGAATTTGAGTACCGAGCCATGGCTATTTCCACTTGTGAGATTGTTTGGTTGAATGGCTTCTTGCAGATATGGACGTTCATATCTCTCATCCTACCCCTTTGTATTGTGACAACGAGAGTGCGATAATGATTGCCAATAATCCAGTGTTTCATGAGCGCATAAAGCACAATGATATTGATTGTCATTTCACACGACATCATCTCCAGAAAGGAACTAGCTCCTTTCCTTATGTTCCTTCCACTTTGTAGATTATTGGTATTCTTACGAAGCCATTGATTGCTCATTAATTTCATTTTCTGTCAGATAACCTCTCAATGCTTAGTGTTGTTGCATTGTGAGTTTGAAGGGGGATGTTAGCCTAATAAGATTTGGGCTTTATTTTGTATTGTGTCTTATGTTGGCTCATTAGCTATAAAACCCTAATTAGCTAGTCTATATATTCTGTCTTTTCCTTTCATTGTATCTGATACTTTTCATTTTGATAATAATATAAAACCATAGCCATTTTTTGTCTTGACACTTTACGGTACCAATGCGCAAGGATCTGTTATGTTACTTTTTCTTTGTAACAAGACATATCTCACATGTCATCATTAACAATCTTCTTAACTAAACATATGTTACAAGCTTGGACATACAAGCTAGTTACAAATGTTGTTGAGTAACTATAAGAATTCTTCAAAATATAACATGTAAAACCAAGGACAATTTGATCAAAATTGAATGCATAATATATATTAAACCAAAATACTCTAAAAAGTGATTGTATTTCAAGATCCGACACAAAGCTTGCGTCCTTAATCTTACTATTTGCTCTTGATTAGAAGATTTGACATGCATATTATCTTTTTTCTTTTCTTTGTTTTTTGTACTAACCGACATATACATTTCATCACAATCCTTTATCGACACATATTTTTGTCATCATTAAATCCCAAAATTCAAATTGAGACTAACAAACTCCCCTATTTGATGATGACCACACCAACAAATAACGAATGCTCAACTTACAATAAATGAAAGGAATATACAAGGGTTAGAATTAAAATATAATGTGTCATTGGATATATTTTTGGCTTACCTTGATTATCTGTAATTTTGTCCTTTTATATGGAAATCATAGTACTGTATGAACAGAAGATACATATTTACAAAGGAAATACATTTTTTTCTTAGTATCTTATGGAACACTTGCAAAAAAAATTTAAACGTTTGAAAGATTTTCAATATAAAAACACTAACAAACAGCCAATGGAAGAAAACAATTACATATGAGAGTTTAAAATTGGATTTCAGAGTAACAAATCTCGTCTGATGTGCAAATACAAATACAAATTGACTATATTTTCTCAAAGTTGAAGGAATTCAAACACGTGATAATAGCAAATAAATGAAATATAATTGGAAGCTCAATAATGTCAAATAACGAAATTACCTTTTATTGTAATAACTAATAAGCAATTTCTTTTTGTTAAAATTTTAGGTCGGATACCTGTTTTGAATACAGAAAACTGAAGTATATATACAGTTCAAATTCACAGTGAATAATAATAAGTTAGTTTCACATTGTAAATGTTGAAAACTGAATTATATATAACTTCGATTCACATCATGAATAAAATTAATTGCAAATTTTACAAAATTATTTTTCAAAAAGTAACATACTTCATTTCTTTTAATGTTTAAGGTTATTTTTTTTTATCAGAAAAAGAAAATACATATATCAAAAATCATAGTTTTTTGTACTCTTTAAATAAACATTCATGTTGATGTTTGAAAAAAAAAATTGTTAGAAATTTTATCTCAGATTCATGTTGTGAATACTAAAAACTAAATTATATTCAGTTCAGATTCACAAGGTGAATACATTCAATTGTAAATCTTATGAAACTAATTTATGAATAATGAAAATGTAAAAGTATTATAAAATAACAAGAAAATATAATTTGATTGATATGTAAATTTTACTAAATTAATTTGTGAATGATCAAAGTGTTGAACTAGTAACTCAGATTCATATTGTGAATGCTAAAAAAAGGAATTCTATGTAGTTCGGATTTACAGTGTAAATCTAGCCAGATCAAAGTGAAAAAAAAAACTAATTTCTTTATATTGATATTAATGTTGATTTATAGATGACAACAAAATGAAAATTTTTCTATATTTAGCTTTTTTTTTTGGAGAAAAAAATTAACCAAAATATTGACAAAACACAACAAAACGAATTAAGGTTTTTTTTTTTTTTTTTTTTTTTTTTTTTTTTTTTTTTTGCAAAAAAATAAAATAAAATAAAATAAAAAATTGTTTTCTTCTTATCAATATTGATATCTAAGGAAATAGAATAAAAATTATAAATCTTGGTATATTCGTTTTTTTCGATAATAATTTTTCTAAAAATTAAAAAAAACAAAAAAAATGGTGTTTTTTGTTATTATATAATGCATGTTCGTCCAACCTCTTGATGTACATTTCTTTTTTTGGTCATTGATTATTTTCTCTCTAACCACAAAAATTGGTTGCTTGATTCCATGTTTTAAAATATTTCCTCATTCATCCAACCTCTTATTGTACATCTCTTTTTTAAAAGAGACCATGAAGATGCAATTCTAGCAATTTATTTTAGAGATAAAAAATTATTCTAAAATTCAAAATAAATGTAAATATTCATAATTTTTTTAATATTATTCTCATAACTTTATGTTATAAAAAATATATACAAAAATAAAAAGGTTAAAAAATTTCCATTGTTCTTACATTATATGGAATTTTTTTAGATTTTTATAGAATATTATAATATTCTACTACAAATTACACTATAAATATTCAAATAAGAATTTATATAATACTCTAATATTCTAGTTGATTTATTAAAATATTATAATAATCTACTATAATTGTTAGAATATACTATATATTGTACTACAATTATACATGTACAATTCATTTAGAATATTTCGCATATATTTACAAAAGACTATAAATTTATTTATTCGTTTTTAATATAAAAATGACGAAAACAAATCTTTAAAAAAAATCAAAAATTTAATTTCTTTTGGATTTTAGAATTTCTTATTTATTTTCTGAACTTCAAAATGAATAGTAAGGATTACATGCTCATGTCTTCCAAAAAAAACTATGGTCTCAAATAAACTTATATATATATATATATATATATATATATATATATATATATATATATATATATATATATATACACACACACACACACACACGTTTAGGTTCTATGAAAAACAAAAAACCCTAAAAATCATTGAAATACATAAACAAAATACTTAGAGATAACAAAACTTTTTTTTTTGAATTTTTTTATCAAAAAATCGCAACTTTTAGGTCAAAATCGTTGAAAATAATTTAAAAAAAATTGATTTTTTATTTTTTTTCAACGAAATTGTAAAAAATGTTGCGATTTTTTGATAAAAAAATTCAAAAAAAGTTTTGTGATGTCTTAGTATTTTTTTTTTATGATTTTTAGGTTTCTTTGTTTTCCAAATAACCCTTCCCTATATATATATATATATATATATATATATATATATATATATATATATATATATATATATATATATATATATATATATATATATATATATATATATATAGACAGACAGAGAGAGAGAGAGAGAGGGAGATAAAGAGGTTTATTTAAGACTATGTTATTTTTATAAGACATAGGGACGCAATCCTACCACGTTTAAAAAAATTTCTTACATTCTTAAAAGGAAAATTTTCATAAGAATATAAGAAATTTTTTATATACATCTTTTTTAACGAAAAAACAAATTGAATCATTAGATAATTCAAAAATAATATGATTCATATGAAAAAAATTTCAAAAAAAAATAATTTTATGATTCATTTATAAACATTTAGTCCTTAATATTTTTGTACACATTTAGTCTTTAATATTTTTTGTTTCAGAAATAAGTCTTTTTTGTTTTTCTACTCATTCAATACTTATGAATGATTTTTCTCACGAAATATTACGTTGGACAATCATTGATGAGGTGTTTGGGGCTATTGATTCTTATATCAATCGCAATCTTGACTACTTGGTTGCGTAGGTCTTGTGGTTTGGCTTAGGTCTTATGTTCAGAACGTCATAACTTCTTCACATGATATCATATTTTGACGATCTTTATATTCACGTGTTCATTTTTGAGTCTACTACAACTGTCATTAAAATTACTCCTGTTAATATGTAATTTATTTTTACTTACAATTTAATAAAAAAAACATCCATGCATGCATTCATAAAAAGGTATGGATATAAAGATCGTAAATAAAAATATTTTACTTTTTAACAAAAGTAATCAAAACGAAAGTTGTAGTAGACTAAAATACAAACACATAGATATAAATGTCATTAAAATATGAGATCGTATAAAGAAGTTATGACGTTCAGAACACATGACCTAAACAACCAAGTATTTGAGATCGTGATGGACATAAGCGTCAAAACGTCAAACATCTTATTAATGATTGTCCCATGTAAGATATCGTGAGATAACCTGGAGAAATCATTCATACGTACTAAATGAGTACAAAAAAAGTCTTAGTTTGCAACCAAAAAGAATATTAAGGACTAAATATGTACAAAAATATTAAGGACCAAATATGTATAAAGTAAGAAATATATTACCCTATTAAGTAATTTTTACTGGCTAAGCTTGTGTAATTGGTCATAAGGACTGGATGTGTACAGTTTAACAAGTTAAAGGGGTAAATGTGGACGAAAAAAATCAGTGACCAAACATGTACAAATCAAAAAATATATTACCCTTTTAACTCATTATTCCATAATTAAATCAAGAAAGAAAAAACTAATTTTACGATAATTTTAATAAATAACAATAAAATCAAAATAAAAATAAATTATTGAGATGTTTTTTAGGGATTTTTTTTTGTGAATCATGTTATTCTTTATTCATCTAGTGATTAATTTGTTTTGTTAATCAAAAAATAGGCAGAAAAAAACTTTTTACATTCATACTGAAAAAAATTTCTAACCGCGTATATATATATATATATATATATATATATATATATATATATATATATATATATATTTCAAAATAAGTGACATAAAACAACAAATCAGTCCTATAAAAGCATATTCATAAAAAAAACTCGAAAAAAATATGCGTATACGATAAATGCATATTTGCAAAATGTCAAGAATTCACAAAGTTTGTAAAAAATGCACATATGCACTTGTCGCATATGCACATTTTCTTCTTTAGAACCAATTTAGTGCTTTATGTCACTTTTTTTCAAAAAAAAATATCACATAAAAAAGTCGCATTTTAAAAGTGGTTCGTAGAAAAGTATGGGTTCGCAAAAGAACCTTACAATTAAGAATATATCTTACTGTAAGAATATTTGAGAACTAATTTGGACCATATAATTTTTTAATTAAAATTATAGAATAATATTCTTATAAATCAAAAAATAGTTACAAAAAGCTATTAAAACCCACTAACCAACACCACCCACCACCACTACCTACAACCCACCACCTGTCAGTACCACCACCATCCACCACCCACCACTGCCACCACTACCCACCACCCCACCTACCACCCACCAAAAACCACCACATACCGCCACCTGACCAACATCGCCACCTACTATCACTACCGACCTCCACCACCCCCACCCACCTCCATCACCCATCACTACCGCCAACCACCACCATGCGCCACCACCACCTCCATCCACCACCCACCAAAACCACCACCAACCACTACCCTCCATCCACCACCCGCCAACACCACCCACCTAATGCCACCTACACCCACCACCCGCCACCACCACCCACACTCCTACCCGCTACCGCCACCATGCACCACCCATTACCACCACCACACATCATCCACTATCATCACCACCTGCCTCTACCACCGACACCCTGAACCGCCATTACCACCAACCACCACCCATCACCGCATACTACTCACCACCACCCACCAAAACCACCACCTACCACCATCACTAGCCATCGCTACACATCACCACCATCCACCTCCACCTGCCACCACTATCCCCACTCACAACCTACGAAAACCACTACCCACCACTACCACCACCAACCACTACCCACCATCAAACTACCACCACCTCCCACCCCGACCCACCACCTATAAAAACCGACACCAACCATCACCATTCGTTGCAATTACCAATCAGCACCACCGCCACCACCCACCCATCAACAACACCACCACCCACCAACTATACAACCATCACCAACCAAACACCACTACCACGCACCATCCTTCACCAACCACCACCACACAACTATTACATATCACTCACCACTACCATTACTCACCCACCCCACCTCCTCCACCACCATTAAATATCCTTTTCACCACCTATCTCCATCTCCACCACCACCACCACCACCCACTACTACAACCGCCGCCACTATATATGATTAAATTCATATAATCACATAAATCATATGTGATTATAAATATATAGTTACATAAATTACATGTGATTAAACACATTTATAATCAGATATGATTTTATGTATCTAATTACATATGATTTTTATGACAAGATTTGTTTTCATATTCTTCATTCAATAATTTTTCTCATGTATTTAATCATACCTATTTATATAATATTTAATAACATATGATTAATGTGGACAAAGATTTGTTTTTGTGTTTTTGTTTTTTGATTCAATAGGTGTTCTCGTGTATATAATTACATATGATTATATGTATCGAATCACATGTGAATATATGTATCGAATCACATATGATTATATGTATCGAATCACATATGATTTATATGTGATTAGATACATATAATCACACGTGAAAAACTAGTGAATCGAGTACGCAAAAATAAATATTGTACTTGTAAATCATATGTGATTATATACATATAATCACATGTGATTAGATGTATTTAATCACATACGACTAAAGTTAAAAAAAAGAACAATTATTGACTTAAGAACGCATAATGAATCTTGTCCACATAAATCATATGTGATTCAATAGTTGCTCTCATGTATTTAAATGAAGGTTGTAGAACTCGTTAGTCGGTACCTGTTCGGCCGACTACCAAGTAGCGAGTACCCGGGAGTACTCGGGGAGTACTCGGATTTGGTAATTCATGTAGTAATATTTTTAGGGAAATTATATATGTCAAAATGATAAGTTAAAATCATAAGTTGATTGAAATATATAAAAAAAATAGATACATGTGAATACACAAAAACTAAAAAAAACAAATAATGGTCTCACTTCTTGAATAATTACTGAAAATTTAAGATATATATATATATATATATATATATATATATATATATATATATATATATATATATATATATATATAGTAATAATCACATGTGTGTATGTTAAATAATAAATCATTAAGTATATATTATATATATTACTCACTGAGTTAACCGAGTTTTACAACACTGCTCAATTCAGTAAGGGGTCGATCAAGGAGTACCCAGGATTCTGTAACTCGCCTCGGCAAGGGGCCGAGTAATGAGTATTCGAAGGAGTAATCAGCCAACTCGGTGAGTTTTACAACATTGATTTAAATACATATAATCACATAAATCATATGTTATTATATATATATATATATATATATATATATATATATATATATATATATAATCACATATAATTTATATAGATACAATTCTTTTTTGTCTATATAAATCATATTTGATTAGATACATATAATCATACGTGATTAGATTTATTTAATCTCATATGATTAACGTTAACAAAGAACAATTATAGAATCGAGAACGTGGAAATGAATTTTCTCCACATAAATCATATGTGATTGGATACATATAATCACATGTGATTTTTATATTTAATCAAATATGATTTATGTCGACAATATTTATTTTGTGGTTTCGATTCAATAATTAGTCGCATGTATTTAATCACATGTGGTTATATGTATTTAATCACATATGACTTATGTGGACAAGATTTTTTTTCGCATCCTTGATTTTATTAGTTTTCGAGTGTATATAATCACATTTGATTATATGTATCTAATTACATATGATTTATATAGACAACATTCTTTTTTGCAAATAAAATCTTTATGATTAGATACGTATAATCACATGTGATTAAATGTATTTAATCACATATGATTAAAAGGGACAATAAACAAATATTGAATCGAGAATGTGAAAATGAATCTTGTCTAGATACCTCATATGTGATTAGATACATATAATCACATGTGATTATATGTATCCAATCATGTATGATTTATATGAACAACATTCATCTTTGCGTTTTTTATTCAACAATTCTTCTCATATATTTAATCAAATGTGATTAAAAACATATAATCACATGTAATTAAACCAATACTTGTTCTTGTGTTTAAATTGGGTGGATAGGTAATAGTTAATCATATATGATTATATATATATTTAATCACCTATGCTTAATGTGGAAAAAGATTTATTTTTGTGTTTTTGATTCAATAATTGTTCTCATTCATATAATCACTCGTGATTATATATATATATATATATATATATATATATATATATATATATATATATATATATATATATATATATATATATATAATCACATATGATTTATAGTGACAAGATTTTTTTCCATATAAATCATATATGATTAGATACATATCATCACATGTGATTAGATGTATTTTATAACATATGATTGAAGTTGAATGTTGTTCATATAAATTATATGTGACTAGACAAATATAATCACATGTGATTGTATGTATTTAATCATATATGATTCATATGGACAAGATTTGTTTTTGTGTCATTGATTCAATAGATGTTCTCGTATATATAATCACATGTTATTATATGCATCTAATCACATATGATTTATATGGATAAGATTCGTTTTTCCAAATAAAATCATATGTGATTAGATAAATATAATCATATGTGATTAAATGTATTTAAGCAAATATTATTAAAGTGGACATATAAAAATTAATGAATCGAGAGCACAAAAATGAATATTGTACACATAAACCATATGTGATTGGATACATATAATCATACGTGATTGTATGTATTTAATCACATATGATTTATATGAAGTATATTTATTTTCGTGTTTTTGATTCAATAATTGGTCTCATGTATTTAATCACATGTGATTATAGGGACTCACATATGATTTGTGAGTACAATATTCATTTTGCGTTCTTGATTCAATAGTTGTTCTAGTGTATTTAGTCAATGTGATTATATGTATTTAATCACACGTGATTTATATAGAGAATAATTATTTTTACGTTTTCGATTCAATAGTTGGTCTTGTGTATTTAATCACATGTGATTATATATATATATATATATATATATATATATATATATATATATATATATATATATATATATATATATATATATAATCACATATGATTTAAGTATATTTATGTGATTAGTAACAATCGTGCATGAATTCTCAACTTTAAATAACGAATAAATAAACTAATATCTAATTAGTAAGGCTTTCGTGTAATAATAGAACGATTTTCATCATTAAAAAAATAATTTTGTCTCTTAATCGACTTACTAATGTTTAATGTATCACATATAAAGATATAGTTAGTTTAAATGGTCATGGATCAAATCCAAAAGCACACCACCAAATTCATAATTTAGTTAATTTTATTTTTAAACTAAATTTTTTTATAGACAAGCTAATTGCAATAGCTTATAACCTTTTACTTTAGCAATCTTATTTAAACATAAATTGCAAATTTTTATTAAACATATAAAACTTACAAATTTATTTTTAATTGTACTAATAATAAGAAGATAAAAATGTAGGTAACACCCACTTTAAAAAAAAATAGTAACCACGATGCATTTAAACCAATAATTAAGTAGTTAGATTTCATGACACAAAGACCAAAACTACATCAAAATGAAACCACAAAGCAAAATATGTGAAAAAAACAAATGAATAAACTATAGGGACCACATTTATAATTATCTCTTTAACCATAAAGCACTAGAATAACAAAACGGTAAAATTGGACTAACCTTGTAAAAGAAGATGGATTTCTACATCTCCATTATTGTCATCATTCATGTTATCTCCAGAAATGACAACATTTGGTAAGCAAGAAGAAACATTATGGTTATGCTTACCATCTACAGGTACCACATTTGGGGTTTTACTAGTTTGACTAGGCTTCTAAAGTTGACGAATTGAGCAAGCTTCTTGCTCATAGAAAAATACTTCCATTTAGAATTTTTGTTCTCTTTTCCTTATCTTTAATGGAATCAGGGCACTTGTAACTACCATCAAATCCACATGCTTTCCATATTCACAAATATCGTGTTTTGAACCATATACCCATGACAAAAATCAAATAACATTTTATAAAGTGTGTTAAAAAATAATAAACCATTGCTAAAAAAGACATACCAAGTATGTTAATTCCACCAGCAAATGAACTGAAGCTTGACAATCTCGCCTTTATAGAAAAAGAGTCACATTTTCTTTTAGGAACTTTGCCATTTCTCTTATCACCTCGTTTCCGAGATACAATTGTTTCTGTTTAGTTTTCAAGTGTAAAAAGTGAGAAACTGTATAGGGATAATTAATTTTCTTAATGAGTTGTTACTTCCTATTTTACATTTTTTTTAAAGAAAAAAGATGACATGGTTTATTTTCTTCTTTAAAGGTTCGTTGTCTCGTTTATATACATGATCACAACTGTCAGGTCTTAAACTTTTAAATCAAATTCGTATCAATTTTGTTGAATTTTTTTTGGCACTATCTGATGAATTTAGGATGGATAGAATCAAATTGGTTTATATTTGAGGTGATTATAACAAGTAAGAACATCCAAACCTGGTTATGGATGGCAGCCCACCAAATGCTTGTTGAAATGTCTCATGGAATTGGTTCAAAATCAGTGTCATGAACTGAATTTTGGTTGCATATGATAGGTAGTAGGTAATTTTAATCCTTTTTAATTATGAAGCCAAAAAGTTAATCACCCTGGAGTAGTGTTGTCAATGAGGTCGACTATAAGTGAGAGAACCAGGAATATTAAACCAAGAAGTTAGCTTCCTTTGCAATTGTAACCAACATGACGGGATACACTTTGAACATTTGATCGGAACAACAATTTGTCATCATCATGATGGTGTTTTGGAGTTTGGTATATTGAATGATTTTGTATATGAGTGATATGATAACTATTTCGGTTGTAGGGATGCAAATGGCCTTATCAAGCAAAAATGTTCACTCAGAAATTTCATCTAACACCTGTAGTGTACAAATCTTTTTTCACTTTTCAAGTGTATGAGTATATCTAAAACCATGCCATCTTAAGCATCCAGTTCAGAACAATAAGAGAAACATGTTTATAAGGGTGGAAGCACGAAATTTAAGAGACATAGATTACGATTGCACCTTTGTACTTGTTTAAGAGAATCATGTTGCTACTATTTAAAGAAATGAATGTGCTTCAGAAAGATTCAATTTGTCTTGATTTTGGAAATTGGACAAGGATGGACCACAGTTTTTCTCGAATCATAGAACCCTAACGATCATGTTTCAAGTATGATAGTCGAGTGCGTCGAGCATGGTTGTAGGTATGAGATGCGCATTGACAATTGAAGCTATTCAAGTAAATGACTGATTCAATATATGTGCAGCTTCATTTAGGTTTGTTAGACCTTAATCGAACCAGAAAGAATAGTCTTTGTAGCCGGAGGAGTCAACTACAATGTTGAAGTCAGAGGCGGTCAAAACAAATTTGAGCCGGAGACGGTGAGAGATTGTTTTCGATGGTGGGAGTAGTAGAGGTTGTAGTAGATCAGGAGAGAGAAAAGGAAACTATCGGAGGGGCATAGCAGGAGGGGGCGTGTGACAACCCAAAATGTTTTAACTTATAAAGTCAATCAATCCAATCAAATGTCAGACTTGTTCCTGCTATCTTTTAGCATTGATAGGGGTCTGTTTGAGGGTTCTAAGCCTAGTACACTTATGAATTGGGTGTAGGGTTATGTCAGCTTAAGTTCATTGGTTTTCAATCTAGCCGGAAACTCCATCACAAGGAGTTTATGGCCGCAACTAAGAGTTTACGGCCGTAAACTCTTGGTGACCGTGAACTATCCTCCTTATAAGAGAATTTGCTTCGCTTTTCTTCATTTCTTCAAGTCCTAGCCGCAAACTACCCTTTCTCTCTCAAGTATCATCCACCAAGAACTCTTATATCTTCCCTTAAAAGGTTAGTAACACATCTATACTTGGTGATACTTAGAACCTCCTTTGATTTCACCCTAGATTCATCACTTCTACTTCAAGATCTTCAAAACTTCATCCGTTCACCAAGAACACCTACTTGTTCTTGGACCGTGAACACCCTAAAGCCTTCCAAGGGTGAGTATTTCTTCTATCATCTTGTTAATTACTAGAAGCTCTTGTATCCTCATAAGACCAATACCCTTTAAGATTGAAACAAGACCCAAAAGTGCATCATTTTGTAGTGTTTACGGCCATGCAATCTCCGATGACCGTAAACTAATCTCCTTGGGCCGTAAACATCCATGGCCGTAAACACCTTGGCCATAAACACATCTTCAATGGTCGTAAACTCAAGTGTGGCTGTGAACACACTTTCCTTTGGCCGTAAACTCCCTTTATACAATCACATGTGATTGTAACACTTCATTTCAAGTGTTTCCTAGTCCCTAAGGTATTTTCCTTGCATATTAGTTGTTTTAAACACTAATTACATGCCTATATATGCCATAATATGTCATTTAGGACTCGTTTGTGTCTCGGGAATTCATTCGTGGAACTTCTCATCCTTACGCGAACCTTCAATTGAATCATCCACATAAGGTGAGTTCATACCCCCATAATCAATCTTTTAAATGTTTTAAATGCTTTTGAGGGGAGGGGGGGGGGGGAATACAAGTTGAACATAATGGTAATTGTGTAAATGTTATTTGTGATTAGGGGTGTTCGCGGTGCGGTTTGGTGTGGTTTAGAGTTGAAACCGCAAACCACACCGCACATGCGGTTTGAGTTTTTTGGAAATCGCACACTGCACCACAAAATCTCTAAACTGCATTATACGGTGCGGTTTCATGTGGGCGGTTTGTGCGGTTTATGCGGTTTGATAAGTTGTTTCAATTTATAACTTTGGTTGTTATTCATTCCATTTAAACACTTTCAAAATTTATTAATTATATTGCATACCCTTTAAAAGGCATAGATATTGCAAACAAAAAAACCACATAATGTTTTGCTAAGTTGTTATGACTTATGAAATTTGATATCATAGTCTTTTAAGCCTTTAATTACCATATTTCACCATCATGATGTAGAAAAAAGTTATTGGACAGTATGAAGTTTTTGGTGATTGGAAACTATGATATATATATATATATATATATATACACACACACACACATATATATATATATATACACACACACACACGACGCGGTGCGGTGCGGTTTGAACCGCGGTTTGGTAACTATAAACCGCAAACCGCACCACGAAATTCTAAACCGCATTATGCGGTGCGGTTTGGTGTAGTGTGGGCAGTTTGTGCGGTTTTTTGCACACCCCTATTTGTGATAACCATCACATTAAAAGATTTATTATGCTTTTACAAGTGATCAAGTCATTTCAAAGACTCTTTTAAAGTTGTCACTTTGTTGTTTATAAAACTCTGTTTTTAAAAGTACAGTCATAACTCTGTAGATACGTAAGTCTTTTCTTCAAGTCAGTAACAGTTCAAGTAAACATACTAGAAAATTATAATAGGTATAGTTTATGGGTTCAGTTCATACTACATCTAGTACAGGGACGAACATATTATACAAATACAAGAATACTATAACATTAATGTGAGCCACTATTTCACGGCTTAACAATATACTTTCTAGGTCGCGTTTTGTAACCAGAGTCTCCTGGAGGGAGAGCATGAGTTTGTGTATGGATCTATACGGGATTGACACCCCACACCTTGCTTCTAGCTACAGTGGGACTTGCAAGTCTACGGGTGAAAAATATCACATCAGTTCAGCACCATTAGGTCGTCGTGTTAATCACGTGTCATATCAATATGATTATAATCACATCACATTTTAACCTTAATTAACAAACTAGTTTTAAGGTAGTAAGTGCTTCAGTAATTACTTGGGAAACTTACATCATTACAGAAGACAAAGATTACAGTTACAGTCGAGTCTTAGTACATTTACTAAAAAGGGGGCCTATAATGCTAACTTAAAGGTCCATTAGTGGTTAATTCTATAATACCTTAGTTTATACATCAGGGTTATATATAATTAATATCCGATAGGTAGTTGGATATGCGCTTTCGTCTTTACTTCCTGTTCCTTGTTTGGTTGTGGGCTTAGGGCAGATTCACACAATTAACTATCCGTTCGATATTAGATGATATATAGCTAGTATAAACTAAGTGATTATTGAAGGCACTATTGTGGTTGCCATTTGTAATAAAGGAAATAAGGGTGGTTTTTATTAAAGAATGTTTTTATCAAATAAAGGAACTATTACAGTTAGCTCCGTAAGTACCAAATGAATACGCCAGGGTTGTATACAATGAATATCTAACAAACAATGGAATGTGTGTTTTCCGCATCATTCCCTGTTCCTTGTTTGGTTGTGGGCTTAGGGCATATTCACACAATCGATTGTCAGTTTACTCTAAATTGTATATAACTTGTATCCATTTAGTAATCATAGAAGGAATTGTAGAGTCATTTTTACTTCAATCATCACATCAGAAGATATATTATTTTCTGAAGGAACAGACGAACTTTTCTAAAAAGAACTTTCAGTTTACTTCACATCACTAAAATACTTATGAACTCACTAGCTTAAATGTTGATCTGGTCTTTCAAAATAACTTGTACTCTCAGGAGAATAGTAGATAGGTACACACTCTGGGATTCAGAAGATGGAGCATAGTGGCTTCATGTCTTGTTTTGTTATTTACTTTTGGAGTCAATCTTTTGTGAATCACATACTTTGTAAACACTTTCATATTAATGCAATGGTTGTTTGTTAGATTGATTACTATGATGCATGTGTTGTGATACTAAACATGACGTCCTCCGCTCCCGAACGTTTCTGTCGTTCTGGTTTGGGGGTGTGACAGATTGGTATTAGAGCATTGTTTATAGTGAACTAAGTATATCAACCTATAAAAGATATACAATTATAAATGCAATGGGGCCGAAGTACTCTGAATAATAATATATTTTAAAAATATAACAATACTTTATAAAATTATACATACTTGCTTATACATACATACATACATACTAGAGCAAGTATCACAAGAAGAACATAACAAAAGTATTTAAAGGTTGAACACTACGGTCAAACCTGGACAGTTATGTAATCATATCTGGGATCAATATAGCCTGATCAACTATATTCATTTGAGATGTGACCGACATGTGTTTGGGAGTGATGTGGTGTTGCAACAGTCTTAAAACTTACCTAACTCTATTCAAGGGATTTCTAAATCAAAACATGAAAGTTAGAATAATATAGGAGTATTTTATGATACTACAAGACAACAACATGTTTAAAACAGAGCAAGTACATTACATTAAAATACTATAGGAGTATTTCAGGCACTATAAATAACTTATGTGAGAATTTAAAAGGCCCTTCTGGTAGGTCTATGATTCCGGAGTGTATACTTCCAAGGTCTTATATAATTGAGATTTTATAGACTTAAAATTTGTGATCTATGCTTCACTTCTTGTTCCTTATTTGGTTGTGGTTTTGGAGTAGGATCACTTATTCGAAGGTTTATTCAATCTTAAATTATATACAACTTGTATACATTGCACAATTATAGGAGGACCCGGTAAGGATCACCCCATAATGTTACACTTAATCTCATATATTCTTTAGACACTTCCATTCTCGTACAACAAACCCAGATAGATGTAACCACTTCCTCATGGTGGTCAGCAGAAGAGTCAAGGAGGAACGAGAGCAGGTTCATGAGAAGTTTTCAAAGAAGTGATCAACCGAAGAAACAAAACATCTCGTGCGTCACACTAATAAATAATAACCTTGATTGACTTAGTGAGCCAGTGAATACACTCCACAATTCAATACATCTGCTCTCCAAGCAGCGATAGCATCCGCAGTAACAACTGCTCTAACTCACATCAGCGAAAGTGGTACCAACGGAACTGGTAGTGGTACCCACGTAACAAACCCTGGAGTTACCTACGGACACGCACGAGAGTGTTCGTAAAAGGACTTCATGAATTGCAAACCCAAATCCTTTAATGGAAATGGTGGAGTCATTGCTCTGATGCGATGGTTCAAGAAAACAGATTCGGTCTTCGCAATCTGTCTGTGCCTAGAAGGGAGCAAAGTGAAGTTTGCTGCCTGCACCTTCTCCGACAAAGCCCTAACATGGTGGAATAGCCATGTTAAGTCACTGAACTTATTAGTGGCTAACTCAATAGGTTGGGAGAACCTAAAAGAGTTGATGTTGGAAGAATACTGCCCAAGGGGCGAAGGTCAAAAGCTGGAACAAGAGCTATGGGAGCATACCATGATCGGCTCAAACATAGTGACCTACACTGACAGGTTTAGCCACCTGGCGGCACTATGCCCTGAGATGGTTACCCCGAAAAATAAGATAGAAAGGTACATCTGGGGTTTATCTACCCCAATTCAAGGATATGTACTGTCTTCTTAACCAACTACATTCGATAGCGCCAAACGCCTGGCCCAACGACTTATTGACCATGGAGTCTGCCATGGCGTGGTGGTCCCTGTTCCCAAGTCGTCAAAGGGAGGGGACTATAAACTAAAGACGGGGAAAAAGAGGAAAGAGCTAACAACCCAGGAAACCCTGCAGGAGCAACAAATGGGTACTATATACGCCGCCACAACACCTGCTATTCCAGCACCTACCAATCGATATGCTGGAAAACTCCCGAATTATGGAACGTGTAACTATCACCACACCGGAGTATGAAGGAAAGTGCAATGCTAGAATTGCCACAGGAAGGAGCACACTGCCTGGTTCTACAGGGTATTGGCACAACCGATCACCCACGTCCCCAGAATAGAAGTAAACCAGGCATGCTATGGTTGTGGTGAGACAGGGCACTACAAGAGGGACTGCCTGATCACAAAGAACTCATGAGCGGATGGAAGAATTCTGATGATCACCGCAGGAGAAACTACCCCGGAATCCCCAGCGACCAGCGGTACATCTTCGAAATAATAATTACTTTAAAATTTAATTTATATATATATATATATATATATATATATATATATATATATATATATATATATATATATAAGATTAAAACTTGGGGAAATATTTAAAAGTAATTATAATAACTCACTCATATGAACAAGTCACAAAATTCATGAGAGAACTAAAGATTCGTTCAAGAAAGCTATGATGGCTTAGTATGTACATCATGGTTGTGCATAGCTAAGATTTTGCAGACTTATAGTGAGTGATTCCACCTCAATTCTTGTTCCTTGTTTGGTTGTGGATTTAGGGCAGAGTCACCCAATCGACCGTGTTATTCATCTTAATTATACATAACTTGTATATGCCAGGATATCATAGAGGTACCAAGGAGGATCATAATATAGAGTATCATCACTAGTTATCAAAACTCTACACTATTAGTACTCGCTCATCGCGGTACGATTTGTGGCAGTGGTAATATCAACGGGAAAATAAAAAGCACTAGAACATTTACACAGAGTACATTGTCGAACACACTCAGGATACACAGTCGTATAATAAACGTTTCTTTCAAATCGGCCTAACATTTGTTCCTATAAAGAGTCTATTATCATCATTCGTCATGTATTGGCGTGGTCCTCACCATACTAAGTTCATATGTTTCCATTACCTTGACCGTCAAATTCACGAAACCCTCGTCAGTCGTAACGACAGCCTGATCCAGACCTCAGAATCGTCTATCTCGTATTCTAAACCCCGAAGTACTCGTGCGAGGAGTAACTTGCCCTCCGAAACCTTGACGACCATATACTCAGCAGACCTTCCCGAACTACCACTCGTCCAATAGATCAAGTTCAAGCGTAGAGGCTAAGGACGAACACAACCCACCTATCATTATTTATTGTATACGCGAGGGTGGTATATAATTATGATTATGTAGATTTAGTATGTGTGCTTCCGCCCTATCTCATGTTCCTTGTTTGGTTGTGGACCTGGGGTAGATTCGTACATCCGACCGTCTTACTAATCTTAATTATATACGACTTATATACACGAGGTAATGATAGATGGATCAGGTACACACTTTGGGATTCAGAAGATGGAGTATAGTAGCTTTATGTCTTGTTTTGTTATTTACTTTTGGAGTCAATCTTTTGTGAATCACATACTTTGTAAACACTTTCATATTAATGCAATGGTTGGTTGTTACTTTGATTACTATGATGCATGTGTTGTGATACTAAACATGACGTCCTCCGCCCCTAAACGTTTCCGCCGTTCCGGTTTCGGGGTATGACAGGGCGGTGCTGGGCAGAGGGAAAATCAGATTCGGTGTCATTGAAGAAGCAAAGAACATGTGATCACATATCCCTCTAATTATTAAAACTTAAAAACACGCATGTTGAACGAAAATTGTTCTCTATTGTCTCAATTTAAGAAATGTTCTCATTTGAACACACACACACACACACACATATATATATATATATATATATATATATATATATATATATATGTGTGTGTGTGTGTGTGTGTGTGTGTGTGTGTGGACCTCTATATTTTTCACAAAAAAGGTTACATTAATAGAAAATCTTCCATTAATAGAAAGGAAATTAAGTTTATAATATTTTTTTTGAACCAGTAAATCTAATCTACTCCTAAGCTAACAACACCTATTCCACCTATGTCCACGACGGGACTTGAACCCTCGACCTCAAAGAGGGAAGACACCACCTGATACCGCTGGGCTACAAGCCCTTTGGTAAGTTTATAATATTTAATTAAACACTTCATAGGTCACTTGGTAAGATTTATTAAGCTCCTTTACATATTGTCATATGAGACCTACGATCAAATATTGAGGATTCATAAGGAGGTAACACAACATCGCTTGTTAAACATATTTTCAAAAAATCCAATTCTTTCATTTGACAAATAAACACTTTTATGCGATCATTATTTGTATTAAATTCCTTTTGAATTCCACTGAAATCATCAAACCAAATAAATCCCTAAAGTTCTTTTGAATTCATTCTTATATGAAAATCCGAAACTATTTTTGATGAATGCAACCCAAGAAATTCTACTAGACCTCTTTACATGGATCTAGCATGTAGTTACTTAATCCAAATTGGCATGATTGTTATTATTTTTCTTATTATTTCTTGTAATTTAAGAATGTACTATTGTCTTAGGGGTATTTGTTTCACCTCATAACCGACCATGTAAAAGACAACCCCTTAACCACTAAGCATGCATGGCCTTTGGCTTGAAAAAAAAAACATCTCTTAACCATTAAACGGACAATTTTTTTCTTCGAATGAATTAAAGGCTATAAATAAGTTGAAGGATTCTTTTTTCTTTTTTTAAGTAATCATTCCCCTAAACATAAAATAGACTCCACCATTCTCTTTCAACATCCATACCATCACGCTTCTTCTTCCATCAGACCAACTCTGGCAATTGAAAAACACCAGTTTTCATCATCGACCTTATCGATGAACATTCATTAGGACCCATTAACTTTTTATTGTAACATCCAGATTTTAAGTTATATCATTGTAAGAGTAATTCTGAGATTTATGGAGCGACTCGACAAGTTTTGAGTCCAACTCATCGAGTAGAGTCGAGTTATATGTGTGGGTTTAATGAACTGAATCGGTGAGTCAGTGTGCCGACTCACCGAGTTGGTGCTGTGCGAGGAAACCCTAAATCCCCGGGGTTGGGGGCATATTTAAGGGGACTTATAACCTCAAATGTGCCTCACCAGCTACCCAACTCTCATGTGTGAAACCATTAGCGGCCATTGAAGCTAAGAGAGAGTGCTTGAGCTAATATTAAGTGTTTTTGGTGAATCTTTGGGAAGGAAAGGAGTGAGCAACAAGCAAGAAACGAGAAGAGGCTGTGGGATCTAGCACTTCTTCACGTGGAGCTTTTGTATAAGGTATAAAGCCTACACCTTTCTCATCCTATTAGTTGGATTTCATAGCTATGGAAGTTGGTACTTTTTCTACCTTTTGTTGGGACAATAAGTGCTTGGAGTCTATTAGGAGGCCTAGACTTCAGATCTGGATCTTGTGAGGTCCAGAGAGTCCAAAGATTATAGCTTTATTCAACCGTATAAGAGTTATTGTGGTTAAACATCCTTGTTAGAGTTATATTGGCATTTAGAGCAACATATGCCATGCATGGACGTAAAGCTCGTGACTTTATGTTATAATCGAGCCCAGAGAACGTAGATCTAAAGTTTGGGAAGGTTTTCTGCCTTGAAATCGTCTGAATGAGAAACGAGTATGAATGGACTCGCCGAGTCGATGAGCCGACTCAACAAGTCGGTTAGGGTTTGTCCCGATGAGCTTGATCATGCGATAACTCGGTGAGTTGGGGGTCAACTCTACTAGCTAAGCTGGACCTTCACGAGACTTCTGAGGAAACGAGTGGACTCGACGAGTCACATAGGTGCACTCGGCGAGTTAGGTTAAACGTGGATTGTTGACTCGAATTGACTTCTGTTGACTTTAGGGTTTGGTCAAGCATGAGTAATGGAGACCAGGGAGGGGTAAAATGGTCCATTACCCAATTCCAGAGTTAGAAAGAGGAAGAATAACCTTTGGTTTACTTAGAGTCGAGAATCAAGTATTTATTGAGATAATTACCCTATGTGTTAGGCGGTGGTATCTTTGTGTGATAGAGATGTCTTATGTGTTTATATTGAGTACTGAGATATCTTGCATTATGTCTATATGATTTATGATATGTGTTATTCTGTGCTTACTGAGTTAGGACTGGAGGGTCCACCCAAGTTATAGGACCGGAGGGTCCCACTGAGACACATTGACCACAAGGTCTTATTGTGTTATAGCCTCAAGTGGCTAATGAGTTGTGTGTGGTATTTTTGGGAACTCACTAAGCTTCGTGCTTACCGTGTTATGTGTTTCAGGTTTTTCTTAGGATCGCGGGAAGGCATCGACTTGATTGTACACACCAGTGAAAGAGTTATGTTTTTTAGGATCCTGGATTTGAATCAAACAATTATGGAGTTGTGAGTTGTAAATTAAACAAATGAGATTTTTTTGAAATGTGTTATGAGAATTATGTGATTTTAAATGAAAATTTTGTTTGAAAATTTTCGGTGTTACAAGTTGGTATCAGAGTCTTGGTTTGAGGGATTCGGATACACCTTCGGGTATGTCTGGACTCAAACTATGGATTTGAGAAAAAAAAAATTCAAAAGAAATGATTTTTCTAAAACAAGCAACAGTTTCTAAGAGAAAATGAGAATGAGTAGTGTGTACAATCAACGAGAGCCCGAACAGTGATTTCCCAAAATAACCTTACTTATTTGTGTTATGAGTTGTTATTGAGGTATTAGTGATGCATGCTAGGAGATAGGTTGGGTATTTCATACTTTATGGCTAGAGTTGTCGTATTTGTAATGCCTTAGCCTAGGAATTTTTCTATCTGTGATGTGCTTTGAGTATGTGCGGAGTAAGAGTATCCAGCAGGAATATTTCAGAGATAGAGCTTTGAGTAGAGGAGTAATCTAGGAAAACCATGGAGTGAGCCCATGGTGAGTCAGTGAATGAGAGAGTGTTGTAATACTAAGGGGATTCGTACCATTCATGAGTCAGTAGGAAAAGGTATTGTGGTAATACGGGGAGTTGTAGTATTCTTTAGTCATCGAGAGAGTGTCGTGATACTGTGGGGAGCCGTAGTACTCACTAGTCAGTGAGAGAGTTTCGTGATACTCCAGGGAGCTGTAGTATTCACTGGTTAGTGGGAGAGTGTTGTGATACTGCGGCGAGATGTAGTACTCACTAGTTAGTGAAGGGGTGTCGTAAGCCTACGGGGGGAACCGTAGCACTCAATAGTCGATAAGAGTGAATATTGTTTTGCGAGGAGCTATATTAGTCACTAGTCAGAGTATGAGGCAAAGGAGTTCTTAGGCTTGGGTAGCCTTACCACTTGAATCTTCTGGAACCTGGTTGCTAGAACATGGGCGAGATTGGAGTCTCCGTGTCAGAAGAGGATTGTTGCATCCCGGGTTGAGTAGGGATTATCATAATCGGAAGGAATTGGAGAGATAGTGTGGGAATAAATTCGTGAATCGCGGGTAAGGGTTGAGTATCAGATTGGAAATGAGTGGTTCCATTTCTGCTGTGAAATCAGACTCTCGAGTTGAATTTGGGACAATTCGTGTTTTGAGTAGGCGAGATGAGGTTCCGGATTCGCAGATGGGTTCCATTTTGAGGGGTATTGTGTGTCATCTGATGTCTTATACCTGAGTGGGAAAGTTCTTCTGTATGGGAAGGACCGCGAGGCGTATGGAACTAATGACTAGTAGACGAAAGAGGTCGAGGGTGAGATGATTTCAGCTGGTTTTGTAGTATTTGCTTGGGGTAAAGCGAACTTCGTGACTTGTGTGTCACACTGAGCCGAGATAGTTAGTGTGAGAAGGAAGTCTGTGAGACATTTTGGGGTATGCAACGGTTAACCTTTGGAGGTTCAACTATTGGGTTGAGAGTTAACCTAGTGCTCAGTGTTGAAAGGGATATTTGAGAAGGGAGCTGGGGCTTATGATTGTTAGATGTCAGAGGATACTTTTGAGCAAGCATGATCATTTTCATGTGTCTGAGGACAGGGTGTTGAGAGTTTATTGTTCATATGGGTTTTGATTGCAGTACAGTGGATGGGTCCGTGGTGTGATGTGACCCTTTCATTCCTTGCAGTATGATCTAAATCGTTTAGTATGTCTGGTATGAGTGTTTGGTAGCCAGTTTTTGGGCATTGACTTGTTTCTATCAGACACAACAAGAGAATCATAAGGGCAGTAAGTTATCGGGGTCTGTTATTCGAGGGACGAATAACATGGTGACATCTTGAGAGGGCGGTCTGGCAGTGAGACAGACCACTAGAGTCTCTAGGTTCTGGAGAGTCAGACCGGGTATCGTAGCGGCAGAGGGGTCTATTCTCTTCTGGGTTTGGGAGTTCCTGTTTGGATTCAGGTGTCCATTGATGAAGATAGTTGTGTGGTATGAGATCCTTTTGGTGGTGCCTTTCGGGTTTTTGGGTTCGATCTATGTGTTGTGGAGGAGCGATTTCGAGGGCGACATCTAATTCAAGTGGGAGAGAATTGTAACATCCAGATTTTCAGGTATATCATTGTAAGAGTAATTCTGAGATTTATGGAGCGACTCGATGAGTTGTGAGTCCAAATCATCGAGTAGAGTCAATTTATCTGCGTGGGTTTAATGAATTGACTCGACGAGCCAGTGTGCCGACTCGCCAAGTTGGTGATGTGCAAGGAAACCCTAAATTCCCAGGGTTGGGTTCTATTTAAGGGGACTTATAACCTCAGATGCGCCTCACGAGTTGCCTAACTCTCCTGTGTGAAACCGTTAGCAGCCATTGAAGCTAAGAGAGAGTTCTTGAGCTAATATCAAGTGTTTTTGGTGAATCTTTTGGAAGGAAATGAGTGAGCAACAAGCAAGGAACGAGAAGAGGCTGTGGGATCTAGAATTTCTTCATGTGGAGCTTCTGTAGAAGATATAAAGCCTACACCTTTCTCATCTTATTTGTTGGATCTCATGGCTATGGAAGTTAGAGCTTTTTCTACCCTTTGTTGGGAAAATAAGTGCATGGAGTCTATTAGGAAGCCTAGACTTAAGATCTGGACCTTATGAGGTCCAGGGAGTCTAAAGATTGTAGATTTATTCAACCATATAAGAGTTATTATGGTTAAACATCCTTGTTAGAGTTATATTGGCATTTAGATCAACATATGTCATGCATGGACGTAAAGCTCATGGCTTTATGTGATAATTGATCCCTAAGAACGTAGATCTAAAGTTTGGGAAGGTTTTCTGCCTTGAAATCTCCTGAATGAGAAACAAGTCTGAATGGACTCGCCGAGTCGATGAGCCAACTCGACGAGTCGGTTAGGGTTTGTCCCGATGAGCTTGGTCATGCGATAACTCGGCGAGTTGGGGGTCAACTCGATGAGCTAAGCTGGACCTTCACGAGACTTATGAGGAAATGAGTGGACTCGACGAGTCACATAGGTGCACTCGGAGAGTTGGGTCAAACGTGGACTGTTGACTCGAGTTGACTTCTGTTGACTTTAGGGTTTGGTCAAACATGAGTAATAGAGACCATGGAGAGGTAAAATGGTCTTTTACCCACTTCAAGAGTTGGAAAGAGGAAGAATAACCTTTGGTTTACTTAGAGTCGAGAATCGAGTATTTATTGAGATAGTTACCCTATGTGTTAGGCGGTGGCTGGTTCAAGATTCGAGTGCGAGGATGATTGCTTGCTTTCAAGGTGAGTCTTCTCACTATACTTACCATGAGTGGTATCTTTGTGTGACGGAGATGTCTTATATGTTTATATTGAGTATTGAGATATCCTGCATTATGTCTATGTGATTTATGTTGTGTATTATTTTGTGTTTACTGAGTTAGGACCGGAGGGTCCACCCGAGTTATAGGACCAGAGGGTCCCACTGAGACACATTGACCGGAGGGTCTTACTATGTTATAGCCTCGAGTGGCTAATGAGTTGTGTGTGGTATTTTGGGAACTCACTAAGTTTCGTGCTTACCGTGTTATGTGTTATGTGTTTCAGGTTTTTCTCAGGATCGTGGGAAGGCACCGGCTTGATTGTACACACCAGTGAAAGAATTATGTTTTTGAGGATTCTGGATTTTAATCAAACAATTATGGAGTTGTGAGTTGTAAATTAAACAAATGAGATTTTTATGAAATGTGTTATGAGAATTATGTGATTTTAAATGAAAATTTTGTTTGAAAATTTTCGTGTTACAAGTTGGTATCAGAGCCTTGGTTTGCGGGATTCGGATACACCTGCATGTATGTCTGGACTCAAACTGGGGATTTGAGAAAATTTTTCAAAAGAAATGATTTTTCTAAAACAAGCAAGAGTTTCTAAGGAAAAACGAGAATGTGCAGTGTGTACAATTATCCAGAGCCCGAACGGTGATTTCCAAAAATACCCTTACTTATTTGTGTTATGAGTTATTATTGAGGTATTAGTGATGCATGCTAGGAGATAGGCTAGGTATTTCATACTTTAGGTCTAGATTTTCCTGATTTGTGATGCCTTAGCCTAGGAATTTTCTATCTGTGATGTGCTTTGAGTATGTGCAGAGTAAGAGTATCCAGCAGGAATATTTCAGAGATAGAGCTTTGAGTAGAGGAGTAATCTGGGAGAGATATCTAGATGAGCATTAGAGGAGCCTTCTGAGAGAGTAGTTAGATACCCGTGTGGGGTAGAGTTGCTTGAGTTCGGTGATACCTTTTGAGTGTGAGTTGAGAAAATAGAGTTGTAACCTACAATGGTTTTATGTGCTAGTGAAGATTATTCGATGCCTAAATGCTGGTTACATCATGCTTTGTGGAACTCTCGATGATGAGAGTCAGCTACTAAGTGAATATGACGATATTCAGGAGGTAAATGGCTGGTATCATAAGGCGTTCTTCAGTAGCTGATTGCATAGAAGTGTGAGAACCTAGGAAGATCCTAGGGAGTGCTCTTAGTCGGATGAGTACACTGATAGAGGAGAGTATTCGGTTGGGAGCGACCAGGTTTAATGGGATTGGTGATCGAGAAGGTTGAGTAGCTACTTAGGAAATCTGGGACGATCCGTGTGGAAAGTATGGGTAGACGTGGCAGGTAGTATGGGCCCATACTACTGAAAGCAGAGGAATTGTACTCGAAATAGGGAGAATTACAGAGGTTCTAAGTAGCAGATTGAGAGGAGATAACATGGTTCGGGTACCATGATTCGTAGCAGATTGAGAGGAGATAACATGGTTCGGGTACCATGATTCGTAACAGATTGAGAGGAGATAACATGGTTCGGGTACTATGATTCGTAGCAAATTGAGAGGAGATAACATGGTTCGAGTGCCATGATTCGTAGCAAACTGAGAGGAGATAACATGGTTCGGGTACCATGATTCGTAGCAGATCGAGAGGTGATAACATGGTTCGAGTACCATGATTCGTGGCAATTAGTGCTTTTGGTTTTGCTAGTTATCCCATTGTGTTTGATTAGAATAAGATTACATGTGATAGAGAGTGGGGCCTGAGGGCCCTGTCGAACGAGTTTCAATGGAGCATACCTTGATAAGGAAATCGAGTTAGTTTCTGAGAGATTTTTGGTGAGATGCCAGTTGGAGTCGCGAGACTTAGGGATGATTAGAGATAATGCTTATTGGTGAATCACAGTCTGAGTTGAGCAATCGACCAGTGGATGAGACGTCACCTTTTGTGACAAGAGTTGTGTTGTCCCCGTTTCTAGGAGAAGCGAAGGAGATAATGAGTTCACGGTTTCAGAGTTTGGAGGTAAACCTCGTGGGGTAGCATAGGGATGTAACCTTTTCGCCAGAGTATTTGGGTAATATGTTTGCTGCGAGGTATTTTCATACAATGAGAGAGCCATTAGTAGGACTAATATGGAAGAGAACAAGGAAGCGCCTTATTGAGGGAGGCATACTTTAAGCAGCAGTTCCATGTGATCAAGAGAAGCATATCGGGGTCGTGACCCTCGTTGTCTACGTTGTGTATCGACTGTGAGAGTGAGGTCTCTTGCTTTTATGATGATTCCCGCGGTAGGAGGCTAGTCGAGGAATCAGTGGCGAGGTGTGTGATAGTGTATTATTTTGAGATTGAGATTCAGGTCTATTTGAAACAGTTGGGGTATCCTGCTGTGTGTAGGTCTAAGGCTTCGAGATGACTAGAGGCAGTCACGTTGAGAAGATTCCGATATTTTTGGCTGATTTGTGGGATATTTGGAGTTGGTTGGTTTCTATTGGAAAGATCATTGAATGATTACGTGGTACGTTCCAAGAGTCAAGTGTGATGTACCGGGTAAAACAGTCTGGAGTAGATTGTTGGTATGCCAATTGGTGATGGTTCGAACCCTGAGTAGAGGAGAACTAAATATTCTATTGGGAGGATCATCGATTCGTTCAAGTGTGGGTAGAGAACTAGTTATGGAGATCTGCGGTGCGTACACATGAGACTTGGGTTATCGGTGGATGAGGCGAGGTGCAACGCTAGAAGATGTATGAGTATGTTTTTAAGAAAGGATGAGTGAATCCATGGCAGGTGGCCGTTGGTCAGAGAATTTATTGTGGCCAAGGATTTTTCGGGTTTACAAATGTTAAGTTCAAGGCGGTTGGATCGCTGAGTTCAGGGTACACTAGCTGAGATTTGCGAGTATAGGCATAGATTGTGATCTATACTCCAGAAGGGCCATCAATTGATTTGTCAACCAATTTCAGAGTCGGTATGAGTAGTTTCGTATGGGTGGTGATCAATAGATGATGGAACTTCGGATTTTTGGCAACGTGTTTTCAGTCATTGACGATTCCTCCGTGTTTCAATTCGTGAGATGGGAATATTTTGAGGTTTTGAGTTGCGTAAGTGGAAGATCAGTGGTTTGAGGCAAGACATCGTGAGATGTTGTGAGGGTGTACCCAGGTACCTGAGTATGATGTCCTAATTTTTGGTCGTGTTGAGACTCGAGCGTGAGATGGCGAGTGGAGTAACGAGAGATTTTGTTCCAGGGGGAACCCATCGGTTAAGTGTCGTTGGAGTGGGACATTCTAAGGGTGTATCTGTGCTGAGAGAAGTGTCGTGCCTTCAAGAATTTACGTCAGGGAGTGGTAGTGCATAAGTTGGGTGGGTGCAAGCACCTATCTAGGTTGAGCTGCAGAGCATGATTTGTTGAACTTAGTGTAGTGATTTCTTGATGATGAGATTATGGGGTGATAAGAGAGCGAGTGGATCCGGGTAGGAATAATCGCTTGGGATTATCGGGAGAAACCATGGAGTGAGCCTATGGTGAGTCAGTGAACGAGAGAGTTTTGTTAGACTACGGGGAACCGTAGCATTCATGAGTCAGTGGGAAAGGGTATCATGGTACTACGGGGAGCCATAATATTCGCAAGTCATCGGAAGAGTGTACTGATACTGCAGGGAGCCATAGTACTCACTAGTCAGCGAGAAAGTGTCGTGATACTGTGGGGAGCTGTATTTTTCACGAGTTAGTGGGAGAGTGTTGTGATACTGCGGGGAGTCGTAGACCGTAGTACTCACTGGTTAGTGAGGGGGTGTCGTAAGCCTACGGGGGGAACCATGGCGCTCAGTAGTCGATAAGAGTGAATATTGTTCTGCGGAGAGCTATAGTATTCACTAGTCAGAGTATGACACAATGGAGTTCTTAGGCTTAGGTACTATTTGACACCCTTCTTATTTAATATATTTCATTTTATACCCCAAAAATCTAAATACTTTGTGTAAATAGTTCTTCGAGTAACGAAACAACTAACATCGTATATGATAGAATTTTCAGGTCGTTACAAACTTTCTCTTAATATGCCTTGTGCGCTTGTGATCTCGAGGTTCTTTAGTTGAGGCAATTTCAACCTTATTATCACAAAAGATCTCGATCGGTTCAGCTACGCTTGGAACAACACCTAAATTGTTGATAAACTTATTTAGCCACACTGCTTCTTTATCCGTTTCATTTGTTGAATGCATTCTTACTCTATATTTGAATCAACAATAGTCTCTTGCGTGGAACTTCTCTAAGTCACAGCTCATCCATTCAATGTGAAGACAAAACCAGACTGAGATCTTGAATTATCTTTTCTAGTTTGGAAATTTTCATCCACATATCCTTTTAAGATCAACTCATCTTTACCACCATAAACAAAAAAATATCATTATTCCTCCTAGGATACTTTAGAATGTTCTTGAATGTGGTCCAATGACTTTCACTAAGATTAGAGTGATAATGAGTCATCATACTAATGGCATATGAGACATCTGGCCTTGTACATATCATGGAAAACATGATTGATACTATAACAGAAGCATATAAGACTCTACTCATTATGTCCAGTTCTTCACTAGTACTTGGATATTGGGTTTGACTCAAAACAGTGTCACGTTGCATAGGTACAAATCCTTTCTTAGATTCTTCAATCTTGAATTTCTTCAATATTTTATCTAAGTATGTATTTTGGCAAAGTCTGATTAGACGCCTATAGATCTATTCTTATAGATCTTAATACCAAGTATGTAGACAGCTTCTCACGAGTCCTTCATAGCGAAACTTTTCCCATGCCATGCTTTTACACCATTAAGTGTAGGAATGTCGTTTCTTATGAGTAGAATGGCATCGACATACAAGACAAGAAAGATAACTACTCTCTTACTAGATCTAACATACACATAATGGTTTCATTTCGTGAGAAACCAAACTCCTTGATTTTTACATTGAAACATATGTTCCACCTGTGAGGAGCTTGTTTTAGTCCATAAATGGTATTCTCAAGCTTACATACCATATTAGGAGACTTGGGTTGTACAAAACTTTTTGGCTGAGCTATGTAATCATCCTCAGTCAGTTCCCCCTTAAGGAAAGCAATTTTTACATCCATTTTCCATATTTCATAATCATGAAATGTAGGTATGGCAAGTAGTATCCTAATGTACTTAAACATAGCTACTGGTGAGAAGGTTTTCTCATAATCAATTCCATGCATATCGGTATAACCTTTCGCGACCAATCAACCTTTATAAGTCAGTACGTTTCCCATCCATGTTAGTCTGCTTCTTAAATACCCATCTACATCCTATGGTTTTAACACAAGGTGTAGGATCAACAAAGTTCCATACATAGTTATCATACATGGACTAAATCTCGTTGTCCATTTCCTCTTTCTGTTTTGTAGCCTCTAGGCTGGCCATGGATTCCCAATAACTGCATGGCTTATTATCTCCTAACATGTTTTAATCCTCTAGAGTAATATGGAATCCCTAAATATCAGGTTGATGACATTCTCTATCAGACTGACATGGTGGTAGTTGAAGTATATTAGATTCCTCAACATATTGTTCAACCTCTTGTTGAGGTCTAGTGTCAACTTCAGGTTCTTCATTGGTAGACTTTTGAATCTCATCATGATCAATTTGGCTCCCACTAGTATCTTGAGATATCAACTCACTCTCATGAAAGACCGCCCTACGAGCAACAGAGATCTTGTTCTTAGTAGGCATGTAAAACAAGTATCCAAAGAATATTTAGGATAACCAACGAAGTAACACCTTTCTGATCTGTGTTCAAGTTTGTCTAGCACTTCTCGATGAATGTAACCCTCACAACCCTAAACTTTTATACGTGCAAGAGAGCGCCGATTCCCTTTTTAAATGGAGTTTTCTCAACCTCCTTAATTGGTACGAGGTTTAGAATATAAGCGGCTATTTCTAGAGAATAACCCCAAAAACTAATTGGGAGTGGAGCACGAGTCATCATAAAACGAACCATGTCAAGAAAAGTTTGATTTCTCCTTTCAAACACACAATCATGTTGTGGTGTTCTTGGTGGAGCTAATTGTGAGACTATCCTATAATTTATAAGATGAACAATGAAGTCATCACTAATGCCATAGACATGATTTATCCAAAGAAGTTGAACTAACAGTTAAGATTAAGCTATTGTTTCTACATAAACCAATCATAGATTCATATATACCATTACAACACTAGCTTTAAAATAAAGATCATTATCTTTGTAAACCAAAATAAAAGCATCATTTTTATCAAATCCAAAAGTAAAATCATCCATCCACATTACATAAAATGAAATAACGTTTCTTTCCATGTAAGGCAAATAGCAACAATCTTTTAAAACCACTGAAAAACTAGAAGGAAATGAAAACTTGTAATCTCCAATCTTGGTAACAACTACTCTGCTCTTGTTCCCCATGATCAGCTAAAGCTCTCCATGCCTTAGCTTCCTACTTTCACTTAGTCCCTGCACATCAGAACAAATATGGGTTCCACATCCCATGTCAAGTATCCAATTATTAGAAGTAGAAGTTGAATGTAATTAAATAGTAAAACTAACTGAAGTTCCAACACCCTTAGCCTTGTTCTTCTTGATATCCTCCAGATACTTAGGGTAGCTAGATATCTAATGATCTTTCACTTTGTAGTAGTAGAAAATATCTTCCATAGGGTCATTCATGGGTGGTATGTCAGAAATGTCAATTTCGGGTTGGAACTGGGAGCACCCACCTTTCCTTTCCCTTTTCGCTTGACATTGGAATGGGAGGACCGCTTTCTCTTGACACCACCTTACCTAATATCCAACACAAGAGTGGTTGAACTTGTATTCCTAGGTGGAACAATGCTTTCTTTAGCAGTCTTGAGCATCCTATGTAGCTCAATGATACTATTCTCCAAACCATTCATATAGTAGTTCATCGTGAACTACTTGTATGCACTAGTCAGAGAGTTAAGAATGAAATCAATAGCTGATTTTTTAGTAAATGGAAAGCGAAGATGATCAAGTCTATCAAATTACTCTTTTAGTTTTAACCTATGGACACTCACAGAATCACTCCCATGTTGCTTACAACCTAGAATAGATTGCATCACCTTGAATCTCTCAGTTCGAGCTTGCTGTTGAAACATGTCCTTGAGCTGCTCATTCATGTTGTACACCCGAAGGATCTCACAAATATTTTGGAGTTCAAAACACATGGTTTCCAACATTATACATGAGACTTCAATCGAGTGATAGTGATGATTTTCATGTTTGTTTGCTTCTTGCTTAGTAGTATCGTCAAGAAGCTACTCTTGAAGATACTTATCCAAGACAAACTCCTTATTTTTACACCTCAAAGAGATCATTAGATTCCAAGTCCAATCTAGGTAGTTTAGACCAGTAAGCTTATCTCGCGAGAGGAGTTGGAGTAGAGAGAGGTTTGATAAAGTGATTGGTACAGGAGGAGGAGTAGCACCCGAGTTGTTGGTTATCTATTAAGAGAAGAAACACAATTAATTTGATCAAAATTCCTTTTAATACTAAATAACAAATTATTAATCAAATTTTGGATTCATATTTGGCTTCATAATGTAAAGTGGACTAGACGAAAATTACAAAATGAAGTTATTTAGATGGACAAACTATTTTCGATCTCAATCTATATGAGATTCCTAGAAAAAAAGATTTATTGATTTATGCCAACAACATGTTAATCTCTTGTAATACTCATTTAGAATTCATGGCTGGATTGGCCCAGGATCATGAATCCAAGAAGGTGAATCAACCATGCAAAGTTACAATGATATTCATCTTAAGTAAAGCTTGAGAATCGCGATCACCATATACCTTTCTTTGACTATGCTCTTCTTTTGACGAGCCAGTAAACCACCCACACTTACATCAACAAGAACCTACCACAAGGCATAATTTACAAGGGAAACAAAAAATTCACATTATATATATGAAATGAATTTTTTTTATTACTTAATAAGTTAATACTTTTAACATTGCACACATATCTTATCAAACCCTTTTGGTAACTCCACTTTAAACGCAAGAAGGCGGTGAGGGTGGCAATTAATGAAGGCCTCTTAAAATCCGATCACATTAGGAATCAAAAATACCTACCTTAAAACTCCTTTATAGCAATAAAGTGGATGAGCCTAGTTCTAACACCCAATCTTTTCAGGAAGAAGAAGGTGGTGGAATCACTTATGAGCTCAAATAATCATAGATCTAGAAGTTTCATATACTCAACCATCTCCAGAAGGTCTAAAGTTTCCAACTTATTGTGTTCTTTTCATAGATCTAGTTCATGCATAAGAATTCCATGCTTTTGTCCCCATAACCTTGGTTTTCATGAGTATGAGCTACTCATGGCCATTTATGCGTCCTTTTAGACATTTTCAGGGTTGATAAGTTCGAAAAATTAGAGCTTGGTCACTCTCATCTATCCATGCAAGTGTTCTTAAGTATTAAGTGACTTTTTGGACATAGGTTATGATTTTATGCTCCTTGTATGCATCCAAATGGATAAAGTCATAGACTTTATCTATTAAGACGTTCATCTAACTCAGATATGGTAGTTTAGTAGTTTAACTTTCTATATTTGGAACTTTATGATAAAAGTGCTCAACAGCGTAGTATGCATGGTGTTAGATGTCATTTTATGCATCTTATAGGGTAATTTTCATTATCATTTAGGATCATATTTTGTACATTTTCATGTCATTTATTTAAATAATGTTCAGCTCATGTCTTTTGTTAGAATTCTCGTACTGCACATGTTTTTATGTCAATTCCAGATAGTTCGAGTGGAACAGTGATTTGGGAGCAGTTGGATGCGTGTTTGGAGCTTAAAATGGAGTTTGGAACTTATGGAATATGTTGAGGAATGATTGCAAGATGTTTTGGTCAAGAAACATTCTATCGGATTGATCACATGAAGATAGAATCTACAATCTAAAGTTAAAGGATGTTGCTGGCAGCTTTGACCCCCTGTCAGTATTTTTATTATATCTCGAGAACCGTAACTCTGATTGACACGATTCAAAATGATCTGAAAAGTAGACGAAATTTAGGACGTCTTAGGCACAACATGTGATCGCAAGTTGCCTTCATGTAATCGAATGGGGCATTTTTGAGATCGCAGGTTGGGTCGCAACTTGTCTTCGAGTTCTTTTGTGCCCAAAATTCATCCAGGAGTGAAAACTCAATACCTATGATCGCAGGTTGGCCAAAAAGTGTCAAAATAGCATCCTACTTCATTAAAAAGGCACGAGATGCATTTTCTTCAAAACCTGCGATCGTAGGTTGTCTACATGTGATCGCATGTGCGCCGTTTTTGCTGTTGGACGTATAAATAGACCCTGATAGCATTCCAGTAACCTAGGTTGGACGATTCCAGACGAAGAAAACTACTTCAGAAGGCGATTTTTGTGCTCTTTCAGTGAATTTTAGGGATCTGATGACTACGAATCATCTCACACATTTAGTTTATCTAGATTGATCAGTAATGTTTCTTTTATCTAGTTTGATTTCGTTTTTGGCCATGTCTGGCTAAACTTTAGTTTTCAGTTCTGCATAGATTAGTCCTTCTCATGTGATTAGTTTTCAGATCTGATTTTTGATTTGTGTTTCTATCTAGATTCTTCAGTTTTGTTCGTAATGAATGTTTGATTTTGATTCTTGTTAGTCTAATCACCTAGCTAGGGTTTTATCATTCCAGCTAATCACTTATAGAATACGTAATTGCTCTTGTCAACTGGTAATAAGTAACAAGTAATAAATCGGCTCCGTGTTTGGGATTTGACTTTATTATAAACTGAAAAATCATACATTTACGCTTCCGAGCTTGTGAGAAGTATTGGGTATTTTTGGGAATTTTACATAAAACTTAATGCAACTTTTATGATCTTAATTAAGAGCTTCTTTGGTTAGATAGTAAAAAGTTAAGGTTAATCGAAGAGCTTGTTTTGATTAACTAATTTAGGTAAAAGAGAAATTACTAGAGCTTGTTATTTTTTCTCAATACCAACTTAGATAGAACGCATCTCAAGTAATCAAATTTGGATCGGTTACATGATTAGGAAAGTCGAAGCAGCACTGAAACCGTTTTTATTATTGATTTTCATTTAGTTTAATATCACTGCAATTTTAGTTTTTAGTTTAATTTAAAACCCCCTTATTTTATATTTTTGTATTGACTAGATGTGCTTGATGCAAAAAGGCATTGATCATTAGGCTGTGTCCCTGAGGATTCGACCCTGCTTCCTTGTGCTATATTTTTAGTGCATCCAACAGTGATAAATTTATTTGTTTAATACGTGCGCGACAGCGTGTTAACAAATTGGCGCCATTGCCAGGGACACAGTACTGCTAGTTGTTTTGTGCCGAAATCTTTACTAACATGTAATCTAGTCTTCAGGCATGGTCGAGCCAACGACCTTGAAAAAGGGCGGCTTTCTGGGAGGCAACCCGATGAGTAGTTTTAGTTTTTATGCTTTCAATAAAGAGATGGTCGCAGTTCCAAGCATGCTTGGGGAAATCAAAGGATCATCAGAATTGCTGAAATCCAGATTTTTCATCAACATTCATCGTCAAAATCAGAATTTCTACAAACATATCAGGTACATTCATTCCTAGCTGCAACCCTTTTCGCTTTTATATTCATCTATTGTATTTTCATGCAAATATGGAGCAATAAAACTCTATGAAAAGATGGTGGTTCAATTCGATGTTATTTAAGAAGGAGTTCGAACACAGATGTAGGCTAAGTAAATCAATGGGCAGTCTTGGTCCTATTGAAAATGCCAGTGAAAGTAAAGATCCGAATAGAAATGATACGGATAAAAAAATTCAGGGTTGGGGTGGTCATGCCAATTACAGTAATGTTGATCTTTTTTTTGGGCGTCAAGGACATTCATAATTTTTTCTCTGATGATACTTTTTTTTAGTGAAAGATAGTAATGGGGACATCTTTATTGAGCTATTCATTCCTCTCTGAGCACTGAGGACAATTCATCATTTTAAACTTAGAGAGGGGGTTAGTGTAAAAATTTGCATTTTTCGTTAAGAATTTTAAATTTTTTAGTTTTTCGTTTTAGTTTTTCAAATTTTATTTTTATTTTTTCATCTTATTTTTTGCATTGCATTTGCATATAAAAATTTTAAAAATCCAAAAGAAAATATTTTATTTTCTATTTTTATTTTTCTGCATTCATAATAAAAAAAACCCAAAAAGATTATTATTTCTAGTTATTTTTTATTTTCTGCATATCAAAGTCCAAAAAAAAATAATAAATAAATAAAAATTTTATATTTGACATGAGATGAGGATATCTTTCTACATTCGATAGCTCTGTTAAGATGAAGTGTGATAGTTATTGAAAATAACAGTCTCATTACAATCAATTTTAAGAATTATCTTTTCAAGTGCTTTAAATGTTTTCAATATGAACCAACATAAGAGTCGGATAATTTTCACAATGAAAGCGTAGGATGGAAAAACGAACAGTGTTTTGAAAATGATTTCCTTGAATGCCTTAAAAAGAACCTATATTGGATAACCCTTATCATTCCTTGAAGCACTCAACCCTATAGTTTTTGCGCCTTTTGAGGTTAGGAGGGAACTCTCGTTATACCCATAATAGTTATCATTTTTGAAGTATTGAAGATATGGTGGGCCTCAAAGTAAAATTCGCGCCCAGTCTATATATATATATATATATATATATATATATATATATATATATATATATATATATATATATATATATATATATATATATATATATATATATATATATATATATATATATATATGTTACAAGTGGTACATCAAGCAACTTGAAGAAATTTGCAATTCAAAGTTAAATCCAAGTCAAGTTCAAGTCAAAATCAAGAAGCAAGCAAGTTAAATCTGAAGAGTTAATCAAGACAAAGAAGACGTGTGTTATAATGAGATTGATCCCTCGATAGTGGAATCATAGGGGTAAGCTTGGATTTTTTTTCCATAATCGAGCTTACCGCGTTTACTAGACGAGTTCAGAAAGAAAAGGAGGGGTTGGTTAAGTTAAGTTTTTATAAATGAATTTTCATGAAATTATTTTTAAAAATACATTGTTTTCACAAATTTGATTCGGCGTAAAAATTATTTGCTCAAGCTTGGTTTAACTAATTAAATATAATTATGAATCATTAATATAAAGCATTGACACTATTGTCTAGGTAGTGATTTCATTGGAGCTTTATCATTGTGAAATCTGATCATGTGAACAAAAAAAGAGTGAAGTACTTTAGTTTAAGTTTTCTATTTATTTTATTTTAATTTCTTTTTAAGTTATCTACATCTTTCCATCTGTTTATAATGTTTTATCTTTTTCTTACTTGAGGGCAAGTAAGGTTTAAGCTTGGGGAGATTTGTTAGATGCCAGTTTATGCATCTTATAGGGTAGTTTTCATTATCATTTAGGATCATATTTTGTACATTTTCATGTCATTTATTTAAATAATGTTCAGCTCATATCTTTCGTTAGAATTCTCGTACTGCACATGTTTTTATGTCAATTCCAGATAGTTCGAGTGGAGAAGTGATTTGGGAGCAGTTGGATGCGTGTTTGGAGCTTAATTGGAACTTATAGACTATGTTGAGGAATGATTGCAAGATGTTTTGGTCAAGAAACATTCGATCGGATTGATCACACGAAGATACAATCTACAATCTAAAGTTAAAGGATGTTGCTGACAGCTTTGACCCCCTGTCAGTATTTTGATTATATCTCGAGAACCGTAACTCAGATTGACACGATTCAGTATGATCTGAAAAGTAGACGAAATTTCGGACGTATTAGGCACAACATGTGATCCCATGGGGCCTTTTTGCGATCGCAGGTTGGGTCGCAACTTGTATTCGAGTTCTTTTGTGCCCCAAATTCATCCGGGAGTGAAAACTCAATACCTGCGATCGTAGGTTGGCCAAAAAGTGTCAAAATAGCATCCTACTTCATTAAAAAGGCACGAGACATGTTTTCTTCAAAACCTACAATCACAGGTTGTCTACATGCGATCGCATGTGCGTCGTTTTTGCTGCTGGACGTATAAATAGACCCTGATAGCATTCCAGTAACCTAAGTTGGACGATTCCAGACGAAGAAAACCACTTTAGAAGGCGATTTTTGTGTTCTTTCAGCGAATTTTAGAGATCTGAAGACTACGAATCATCTCACACATTTAGTTTATCTAGATTGATCAGTAATGTTTCTTTTATCTAGTTTGATTTCATTTTTGGCCATGTATGGCTAAACTTTAGTTTTCGGTTATGCATAGATTAGTCCTTCTCATGTGATTAGCTTTCAGATCCAATTTTTTATTTGTGTTTCTATCTAGATTCTTCAGTTTTGTTCGTAATGAATGTTTGATTTTGATTCTTGTTAGTCTAATCACCTAGCTAGGGTTTTATCATTCCAGTTAATCACTTATAGAATACGTAATTGCTCTTGTCAACTGGTAATAAGTAACAAGTAATAAATCGGCTCCGTGTTTGGGATTTGACTTTATTATGAACTGAAAAATCATACATTTACGCTTCCGAGCTTGTGAGAAGTATTGGGTATTGTTGGGAATTTTACATAAAACTTAATGCAACTTTTATGATCTTAATTAAGAGCTTGTTTGTTTAGACAGTAAAAAGTTAAGGTTAATCGAAGAGCTTGTTTTGATTAACTAATTTAGGTAAAATAGAAATTACTAGAGCTTGTTATTTTTTCTCAATACCAACTTAGATAGAACGCATCTCAAGTAATCAAATTTGGATCGGTTACATGATTAGGAAAGTCGAAGCAGCACTGAAACCGTTTTTATTATTGATTTTCATTTAGTTTAATATCACTGCAATTTTAGTTTTTAGTTTAATTTAAAACCCTTTTCTTTTATATTTTTGTATTGACTAGATGTGCCTGATGCAAAAAGGCATTGACCATTAGGCTGTGTCCCTGAGGATTCGACCCTGCTTCCCAGTGCTATATTTTTAGTGCAACCAGTAGTGATAAATTTATTTGTTTAATACGTGCGTGACAGCGTGTTAACACATGGCGTAATTATGGTTACGCAACGCATAGCCTTGTTTTGTCCCGTAAAAGCCACTTTATACTCAACGTAGGGCATAGTGCTGTTACGCATAATGTAATCTTGTTCAATGTTGAATTTTGACTTTTGACCATTGACTTTGACTATGTTTGACTTTAGGTCAAATGTAGTAATTTGAGTTGTAGAGTAAGGCTTGGTCCCTGTTTTTTTGTATAAATGTACTATCGGGAGAGGGCAAAAGCAAGCTTGTATATGTGACCCATAAAGTTAGTATTCGAAGAAGTGTTCATTTCAACTATCTTCTAGACTTTGAGGTTAATTTTCCTCATTGTACTTGTGGGTCGAAGGCACCAATTCTAGACCACTAGATTGTATTATGTGTCCTTGGATATAAGATGTTTCTATGTTGTACTAATCTATTAGAGTGGTATATTACATGTACTTGCTAGTTATTGTTTATTTGTTGCCTATGTCGTCATAATGTTGTTGGGTTGAGGCAGTTCTACTTTTTGGGGTAAGCCAACAAACCTAAGACTAATCCAGTCATATGATGTGGGCCGGGAGGGCAATCCAGTCTTATGTTGTAGGCTCGGGTGCAATCTAAACATGAGTTGTGGGTCAGGAAGGCAATCCAGTCTTATGCTGTGGGCTCAGGGGCAATCCAGTCTGATGTTGTGGGCCTACTGTACATGAATTATATACATATGGTTATGTGTTGGGCTTTGGGGTAACTCACCAAGCTTTGGGTTATAGTTATTGTTTTTATGGTTTCATGTACATCAGATGATCGGGGAAAGGCGAAGGCGTGATCATACACATATTCCTTCTAATATATGTTTTGGGAGATTTTGATAATATGATTTTGTGACTATGGTTCGGAAACAATGTTTTGTGTGACTTGTGGTTTATGAGAATGGTATTTTAAAAACAAAAATTTTTATCATGATATTTAGGACGTTACAAGTTGGTATCAGACCCTGGTTTCAGAGAATTGGATGAACACATGTGTGATCCTTGACTCAAACTAAGGATCTACAAAATATTTTTAAAAAAATAACTTTAAAATTGATCAACGGAGAGGATGCGATGTGTACAATAAGCCGAAGCCAAGGATAGTATTCCCCAAGACACCCACACTTGTTTCGTGTATTGATGATATAATAGAAATGCATGCTAGTTCGTAGGCTAGGGATCATCTGGGATTGCATTATAGAATTTTCTGATTTATACTGCTTAATGGTCTAAGTGAATTTCTTGATATGCTAGATCAAACTGACATTATTATTGTGGTTGCTTAGTGTGTGCATCATACTTGAACATAACTAAGATTTTATATCTTGAAAATGTTTAATTTATCCTTATTTCATGTTCTTCATCTAGTTGTGGGCTTAGGGTAGCATCAATTTTCGATTGTCTGTCGAATCGGATGTTATATATAATTAGCATACACTAGCGGCTGCAAGGTTAGTGGAAGTTTCATGAGTGAGTGAAGTTGTAGAAGGAAAACATAAGGACTGATCAACCACTCTTGAGAGACTGAGTATAAGATGTATGTGTATCTTAGTATTTCGGGCTTGGTGGTCGGGTGGTCCGTGATGATCTATCGAGACAAATACGGGTAGGTGTGGAAGGTAGTACATGCCCGTATTACTGGAAGCATAGGACCAATACACGTGTCAAGGAAGTCACAAACTTTGAGGATTTAGTGATTTCGTAATATTATAGCAGTATGAATTGTTTCTTTTCTGATGTATTTCAGTTTGTTTTCAATACATCGATCACTAGAGGTTCAGGATCAGGAGCTGACAGCCCAGAGAGGCCAAGATTGACTGATGATGAGATTCATGAAATGATAACCACCCAGGTGACCATTGCGGTGATGGATGCGATCCCGGAGGTATTTGCCTCTATCAAGACCACCATGATCATGTTGTTTGACGAGCACTATGTTGTCGTCACTAAGGTTGCTACTGTAGAAGCCACAGTCGTCGTTGCTGCTATGGAAGTTTAGGGAAGAGGGATGGTTCAGTATTAGGACTTCAGCAACACAAAACCCTAAGAGTTCAACGGGTTCAAGTACGCGATTGTTTCCATGAGGTGGGTATATGATGTGAAGGTTTTTTTCTTCACTTGCTCGTGCCCAGATGACCAGAAGGTCAAGCTTTCCTTTAACCTTCTTCATTTAGTGGAGAAGGAATGGTGCAAGCTGGTGACCAGTGCTTATTCTTCTGCAGAGGAGGCCGTAATGACATGGGACCACTTCATGAAGATGTTATGTATTGAGTACGTTCCATTAGTTGGGATAGAGAAGTTAACCTAGGAGTACCTATCGCCGAAGCAGACGAAAAAGTTAGTGACGTATATCACCAAGATGTTTACTAAGAGAGCCCTTTTCTAGCCTAATTATACTACTTCGGAGAAGGTTCATATGTCCTGTTACTTGAGCACTCTCAAGATGGAGATTCACGAGTTTGTTTTGACTCGGAGGTATGGTTCTCTCTCCGAGTTGCAGTCTTTCACTCGGATGGGGTGATTGAGACTGAGACCCAGATGAGAGAGAAAAGACAGACCCCGGTTCAGAAACAAACAACAACCAAGCCGTTCATGCCCGCTGATTGGCGATCTGGAGGCCAAAGAGGTCACACATGTCACAAGTGCGAAAAGATGCATGAGGGAGCATGGAGATCAATGGTGGGGTGCCACAAATGTGGCCGGGAGGGGCATATTATGAGGGATTTTCGTCACTAGGCCCCATTGTCGAGCACTAGGATTTGCTACCATTGTGATCATGTTAGCTTTGTGAAGGCTAACTATCCCTTGCTCACCGCCAGACTAGTACAAGCACCAGCCCCGTCTACCTTGAGGATTACAGACGAATGCTAGGGGATGGCCAAGGTCTTGAAGGCTAGGGGTCATGCTTTTCAGCTTACAATAGAGGAGGCCAAGGAAGCACCTGACGTTGTTACTTGTATGTTATCAATTATTATTATGTCAAGTTATTTCATGTATGCTTATGATTGTATTTGTTCCAGGAACTTTCTTAGTGAATTTCTTATTTACTCTTGTGCTTTTTGACTCGGGTGCGAGTTGGTCCTTTGTGTCTCAGTCCTTCAGTAGAGATTTCAATATGAATCTTAGGAAGTTGGAGTTTCCGTTGTGAGTTTCCATTGCTAACGAACATAGGATTTATGCTTCCTATCCCTATGGGGGTTATGTGCATGATTATTGGGATAGATTAGTTGAGAAGATTTAGAGCCATGATCGAATGTGAGAGGCAGCTGGTGGTAGTTTAAACCCTAAGTGGGGAAGAACTGACTATTTATGGAGAGGGTACCAGGGTTAGTTTGGATTTTTGTTCAGTTGCCAGGGCTTTATAGTATCTTCAACATGGGTGTTTGGGTTATCTTGTGTATGTGGTTGAGACTCGAATTGGGAGAGTTTCAATTTCATATGTTCCAGTGGTCAAATAGTTTCCAGATGTATTTGCAAAGGATTACATGGTGTGACTCTAGTGTGTCAGGTGGAATTCAAGATCAATTTGATCCCTGGTGTAGCCTTGATTGCTAAGGTGTTGTACCACCTTGCACCACCCAAGATGAAGAAGTTATCCTCTCAACTTCAGGAGGTGTTGGGCAAGAATTTTATCATACCAAGTAGTTCACCCTGGGGAGCACCAATTCTGTTTGTGAAGAAGAAGGATGGGTCTCATCATTTGTGCATAGACTATCAAGTTTTGAATAAGTTGACATTGAAGAAATGTTACCTACTCCATAGGATTAATAATCTTTTCAATCGGTTGTAGGCTATATATCTTTGTTCTCAAAGATTGATTTGAGGTTGGGGTACCACCAAATGAGAGAGAGAGAGAGAGAGAGAGAGAGAGAGAGAGAGAGAGACTGAGAGAGAGGGAGATAAGAACGTGGATAAGACAGCGTTCCGAATTCGTTATGGACATTACGAGTTTGTGTTGATGCAATTTGGGATCACCAACACACCGAAAACATTGATATATTTAATGAACCGGATATGTAGGCCGATGCTCGACTGGTCTGTTATTGTTTTCATCAATGATATGCTGGTAATCTCCAAGACCAGGGAGCAGCATGAAGAGAATCTTCTAGAGCTACTTGGAGTACTGAGATATGAGAGGCTTTATGACAAGTTCTCCACATGTGAGTTCTGGTTACGATAGGTCCAGTTTCTCGGACACCTTTTCAATCAGAATGGGGTTCTACTCAATCTGGCGGAATATTGAGGTAGTGATGCAGTAGGAGGTCCCGAAGTCACCATCTGATATTAGGAGTTTTCTGGTTTGGCTAGTTATTATCATATATCCTGACGAAGAAGTTTGTGGATTTTCGTTGGGGGCCTGAGCAACAGGATGTGTTTGAGACCATAACGACGACGTTATTTGAGGCCCGATATTAACCCTTCCTGAGGATGTTGAGGATTTTGTAGTATTTTGTGATGCATTGATCACAGGTTTAGGGGTGGTTCTCATGCAACGACCAGGAAGTTGAAGCCTCATGAGGCTAGATACCCGAAACATGATTTGGAGTTGGGGGCAATAATGTATTCCCTCAAGATTTGGCGACATTGTCTTTATAAGGTTCATTGTACCATTTACACATATCACAAGAGTCTAAGATATATTATGGATTAGCCAAATCTAAACATGAGGCAACGCAGACGACTTGACGTGGTCAAGTATTATATTTATGAGATTCTTTATCATCCGGGAAAGGCGAATGTGGTCGCCAATGATTTGAGCTACAAGGAAGCTAGTACTTCTGCATGAGAGCTTTGTTTGAGGATGACCATTGACTCACCATGTATGGATTTTATTACGAAGGTTCAGGATGAGGGTATCCAGATGGAGAATTGGAAGAAGGAGAAGATCAGGGGATAGTTTAGTAGGTTTGACACTAATAACCATGGGCTTTTAACCTAGGGTGGTCGAGTTTGACACTGATATGAAAGATTTTATAGTATCGTACATCGCCTGAGCATGCTCCGTAGTAGTGTCCGGTTCTCTAGAGACAAACTTTCCGGCGACAACATGCTCTCGGATCACCTGCTTGCCGTTCTGCATGCCGGCAGCCACACATGCCATCTTCATCCACTTTACCCCCAATGCAAATTCAGTACTCTCAACAACCTTATCCACCACCCGGACAACGCCTTTCTGAAGCAACTAACACAAGTTCTCCTCTGCAACTTTCTTCCTCGCAACCTCCTCTCCAGCCTCTTGTGAGAACACACTGTCTGGCCCTCCAACACCCTCTTCTCCTCCAATAAGACCTCGATCCGATGAGAAAAGTGTTCCACCGACCCATCCAGAGTATCCACTTCGTCCTCCAAAGAAACCTTCTCCCCCGCCAAAAAATCATAGCGCTCCTCGAATGATCGCTTTTCCCCCTCCAAATCCAGAAATCTCTCCCTCAGCTCATCCCAATCAGCCTTAATTGACGTTAGCTCACTAAAACTGGAACTGCCCTAATAAAGGCGAGAGGTAGTCACCGTCATATACGAACCAACCTAGGCAATTGCATATAAAAGGTTGTTTGAAAGATGGGAATTAGAAAGAAGCTCCAAATCCTCGATGGTAGCAGGGGGAAAAGTATGGCAACTCCAATCATATGCTGGAGCATGCTGTGAAAGTAGAGACTCCTGAGTTATCCCCCATCCAGGCACATATATGGCCGACGCTACTAGAGGAGCAGAAGCAGAACCCCCGACAGCATCGTCCCCATCCAAGAGCGGGATCTTGGGGTCTGGAACACCTTCGCAAATAGCGCTTGAGTCAATGCCAAGAACATCCTCAACAAGAGCAGAAGTCTCCACTGGCTCTTCTTTAGGTTTACGAGGAATTCAGTCACCCCTTCCCTCATTCCCTCCGACTGTTTCGGAGTGTCATCATCGGGGATGTCAACCACCATTGTGGCCTCCCCCAGAAGAAAGTCCATGTTTCGCCTCTTTAGCATGCGCCGACCTGAGGAGCTGTCATCAGCAGACTCCACAAGTGGCGAATCCAGCCAGGAAAGCTACCGTTTGGAAGTCACGTGGGTGTTACGCCGAGTCAGCCCGATTGACGTCACCTCCTCCTCCGTATCAAAAGGCAAAGGGTCCTCCTGAGAAACACCACCGACAGGTGCATCAACCAACACATGACCAACAGGAGGATAAGACTCAGGCGAAGACATAGCAAGAGGACCGACAAGGGCTAGGGCACGCTCAGGACTGACTAGCGGAGGGAGCATCTCAACAAAGGCCATTTCCCGATACTGGAAGGTGCCTTGAAAGCGGCGCCTCAACGCCATCTCAAAGGGAAGGATCCTCTCAGGACCTACAAACAAGAGACAAGCCAACATAATTCACAAAACAAAACAACAATCCAAAAAGGAGGGGGAAAGGAGAGGCACTTACCTTCTTTCTCAATGTAGAACTGAGGATTCATCCCCTGGGCGCTCCAGGTAGCGCTCATTCTAACTGCAGCCAGAATATGATCCTCCTAATCCTTGTTATTAACACAAATGGTCTTCAGTTCTTGCACCATAGTGACACTAGCCCCAAACAGTTCCGATGCTCGATTGGAAAAAGTGGTCAAGCGAGGATAACCAAAACCCACAAGGTTGTGATTTTCCCAAATCCACCGATCTTGCTAGTTCTTCTTTAGAGATTTTTGGTTGATTATGAAGGCATGAACACCCACCTTTAGGAAAAAGTCTGAACACGGGGTTAAGTAGAATAATTGAAGAAAGCATTTAATGCCCAAAATTGTGGCAGAACTCCAAGGGTTCGACAAACGAGTTCAAAGCCAACAATCTTGTTGATAGCATTTGGAGTTAGGTCGTCTCCACAAAATCCATATTAGTGCATTATCTCGTCAAAAAATTCCTTCGTCGGCATCCACAGACCAGCCTCAAAGCTCAGAATAGGGACCACGACCTTCCCCTCCAACGGGCACGAAATTATCGCCCCTTTTTTTGGATACTCTGCACTGTGCTCAGGAAGAAAACTAAATCGCTCTTAAAGAGCGGCGAACTCGCTTGAAGAAGGAATGATTCTGGTATTTAAGTTAGCCAGGGTCCATTGAAGAGTAGAAATAGGAGAGAAAAGGAAAAGAAGCAGCATAAGTGAAAAGAACCATAAAAAGGAAGTTAGAATCAAATGGGTGAAGTTTTAAATGTAGGCGGCCGGGAAGTCCAACCGGTTACAATGATTAAAACCGCCTATGAAAACATCTCCGTCACGTCAGCAATCGTCAAAAAGCCATCCCTACCAAATGCGTGTCTAGATCCAAGCTAGAGCAACTCAGCTACCTTAAACAAACGTTGACGTCTACTAGCCTAGAGGACTTGTTGATGTATCCCATCAGGAATGTGTCAGGTATAATGGAACCATCAATTTGATAGACGACCTAGGAAAAAGTCGGTGTACACCTAACGCCGCATCCTCGCCCTCACCCTTCACAACCCCGTGTTCGTTTCTTGGCGCCTAAGTGCCAAAGCCATCGTCTATACAAAATAGTAGCGATTGTCCTCCAGAGCAACTGGTGTAACACTCAGGATGTTGATCCCTTGGAAAGCCTACACTAATAGCAAACAACCACTCATGGAGCACGATCTACCAATTGGAAGCCACCTGTCCCTGCCAGGCCTGAAAAAGTAAAAGATATAGTTGAGGTTCTGTCCCCCTGATTCCAGGTATAAAAAGGTCCCTTCTCCTCCAAGAGATGGGACCAACATTCAATATTAACCCTTTGTCTCATACTTTCTCATCCACTCATTAGAACCTTGAACTGACTAGATTGTCAAAGCATCGTTCAGGGAAAACCTCCCGGACGACGACTGACGGTCTTGTTTGCTTTGCTATGATTATCAGGCCCCCTTTTTCCATCCCTCATGGAGCAGGAATCGAGCAAGTGACATATCACAATAATGAACAATATGTTTCTATTTATTGTTCTGTTGATTATTTTATGCAATGATTATGTTTATGCTTCTAATAGGTACGTTCTTAGTGAACTCTTTACCTGCTCTTATGTTATCCGACTCGGGCGTGATTCGGTCCTTTGTGTATCGATCTTTTAGTAAGGATTTTGGTATGCCCCTTAGTGACTTGGAGTGTCCTTTGTGGTTTTCTATCGCCAACAAACATTGGTTTTCTGAATCTAGAGTGTATCAAGGTTGTGTACTGGAGATCTTTGGGATGCCTTATCTGATTGATTTGATCCCTATCCCCATGGGGGATGTGTGCGTGATAGTGGGGATGGATTAGCTGGGCAGTTTTGGTGCAATGATCGATCGGGTGTGCAAGTTGATGCTTGACCGATCTATTATAGTGTTCATTGATGATATCTTGGTCTATTCTAAGACCAGAGAGCAGCACAAGGAGCACCTTTGAGAGCTTCAGGGAGTATTGAGGCAGGAGCGACAGTATCCTAAGTTCTTGAAGTGTGAGTTTTGGTTACGAGCGGTCCAGTTCCTGGGACATCTTGTTAACCATGATGGGATTTTGGTCAATCCGGCCAAGATCGAGGTTGTGATGCAGTGGGAGGCTCTAAAATCTCCCTCATAGATTAGAAGTTTCATGGTTTGGAGGGATACTATTGGAGGTTTATTCAGAACTTCTCCAAGATCGCAGTACCCTCACTCTTCTGACGAGGAAGGGAGTGGATTTCCGATGGGGCCCTAAGCAGCAGATGACCTTCGAGACTCTACGACAGAGGTTATACGAGGCCCTGGTGTTGACCCTTCCAGAGGGAGTCGAGGATTTGTGGTATTCTATGATGCATCCATCACCAGTCTGGGGGCGGTCCATATGAAGAGAGGATGAATGATTTCTTATGCTTCACGACAATTGAAGCCGCATGAGGCGTGATATCCTACTCATGATCTGGAGTTAGGGTAAGTAATGTTTTCCTCAAGATTTGGAAACATTATCTATATGGGGTCGATTGTACTGTTTACATGTATCAAAAGAGTTTGCGATACATTATGGACTAGCTGAACCTGAATATGAGGCAACGCAGGTGGCTGGACATGGTCAAGGATTATGAGTGTAAGATCCTTTACCGTCCGAGTAAAGCGAATGTAGTAGGGGATGCTTTGAGCTGCAAGTCAGCTGGGTATTCAGTTGGAGAGATATGTATGAGGATATCCGTTGATTCTCCACTTTTGGTTTTGATCAGAGAGGCATATGAAAAGGGAGTTAGGAAGGAAGATTGGAAACGGGAAAGGATCAGGGGCAAGATCGATAGGTTTGTCACTAATAGTCGAGGGTTGTTGACCCGATGTGGTCAGGTATGGGTTCCAGTTTCTGGTAGGATCAGGCAGATAATGTTACCCAGGAAGCCACAAAGATGTATCGGGATCTGAGATTGAGTTACTGGTGGTCATGTAGGAAGAGGGAGATAGCCTGGTATGTTGAGCGATGCTTGACATGTAGCATGGTTAAGCCCGAAAACCAGAGGCCGCATGGCAAGCTTCAGCCTGTGGAGGTTCCCATATGGAAGTGGGAACAGATCACCCCGAATTTAAATATCCACGTTGCCGAAGACTTCCAAGGGTTTCAATGCTATATGGGTCATCGTGGATCGATTGACCAAGAGTGCCTACTTTTTGGCCATCCAAGAGAGCTCTTCAGTCGAAAAGTTGGCCGATATGTATATCCGATAGATTGTTGCTCGCCATAGGGTTCTGATCTCCATTATTTCAGACCGAGATGTTCGATTCACTTCCTATTTCTGGCAAAATTTCCAGGAGGAACTGGGCACGAGGTTACATTTTTGCACTGCATATCACCCACACACCGATGGTCAGAGTGAGTGGACCATCTAGACACTTGAGGATATGTTGTGGGTTTGTGTCATAGATTCTGGTGGGAATTGGGTTTTGTACCTATCTCTTTTGGAGTTTTCTTACAACAACAACTATCACTCCAGCATTCGTGCTCCACCTTCAGATCATGGAGCTTATTTAGCAGATCAATCGAGACTATAGACAGCTCAAATTCGGCAGACGTGTTATGCTGACCGACACCGATCAGAGTTGTTATTTCAGGTCGACGATATGATATTACTGAATGTCTCTCCCTGGAAGGGTTTCAAGAAGTGGGAGAAATTGGGTCCCCAGTATATTGTACCTTTTTCGTGTGATCGCCATGGTAGGCAGGGCGGCCTCCCGGTTGGACTTAACGAGTGAGCTCAGTCAGATCCACAACACTTTCCATGTCTCTCAGTTGCGGAAGTGTGTGTTGGATGGTGAGGTAGTGGTCCCCTAGTATGATATTCAGGTCGATGAGTGCCTGGATTATATTAAGAGGATGGTGGTTATATTGGAGAGAAAAATGAAGGTCCTACATTGCAAGGTGATACCTTTAGTAAAGGTTCATTGGCAACATCTGCGGGGATCTGAGTGGACCTGGGAGCCGGAGGCTGAGGTGCGGGAGCATTATCCTAAGTTATTCGCGACTGCCGACTTCGAGGACGAAGTCTAGTTCAAGTGGGGGAGAATTGTAACATCCCGATTTCAAGGTAATTTCAATTTCAACCCTATGTTTTTATAATGTTGTATTTTAGCCCTTGGAATTATAAAGGATTGCAAAATGGCCTATATTGGAAATTTAGTAATTATACCCAAGTGTAGTACGCTGAGCGTACGTTCTGTATGCTGGGCGTACAAGGGCGCCCCCTAGTACGTTGGGCATACACCTCATACGCAGGGTGTACGTGAAGAAATCGTTAACCCTAATTTTTAGGGTTTGGTCCATACTTAAACCTCACTATAGATTCATATCTTATCTCTTCTTCAGCCTCCCTCTGTGAGAACGACCCCCGAGCAAACCCTAAGTGAAAGACTACATTTCCGACCCCTTTTGAGTGTTTAGAAGTGTTCTTGAAGGAGAAGAATGTGGTGATAAGATCTTAGAGTTTGGGAAACACCATGGATATGAGATTTCTTTCTTGATAGCAATCTCCAGAAGGTAAAAAGTTTGCATTTTGATCACTACATCTTGTAGATCTAGATATTTCTTCCTTTAAGACACTTTTATAGTCCAAAAATGGTGATTCTTGATCTTGGTATGTTCTTGACCCATTAAGCCATCCTTTCTGACATTATGAGGGGCCTTGAGTCATAAAAATGTAGTCTCGTGGGCTAGTTCCACTCCATGTAAGCTATGAAAGATCTTAACGCATTAAGATGTTAAGGCTTTGCGTTTTAAGCTTTTAATGGCCATGCAAAGTTATAAAGTTGGAAACTTTAAGACTCATGATGATATTTTAGCCTTGGATCTGACTTTGCACGTGAAAATGTGGAGTATTAAGCTCTTAATGGAAAAAGGGCTGAACAGGGAGCATACGCTGGGTGTACCAAGTGGTACGACGTGCGTACACGGTTAGCGCCCCGTAAGTTGGTTAAGCATCGAGTACGCCTCGTGTATAAAAGAGTACGTATAGTGTACTCGGTTGAGTCGACTCGGTCAGGTTGGCTCGGCTGGGTTGACTCAGCTAGGTGTTGACTTTGTACTTTGACTTTAGCCAAGGTTGACCAAGTTTGACTTGAGGGTATTTTGGGTATTTTAGATTGTGTTTGAGAATTGGTCATTTGGATGGATAAGCGTTGGTTAGGGTTGAGATTCGGAGTCGGGACCTCATCAGTTACTGTTTAGATTGAGAAGTGAGTTTTCCTCACTGTACTTGTGCATCGAAGGCACCAAGGCCGGCCCATTGGATTGGATATCATGTTATATGTTTGTATGTGATTATGTTGTAGAGATTTGTTAGATTGGTATCCTAGTTTATAGGATGTTAGAATGCGGTAGTGATCTATAAATCTTCATGTTGTCTGTTGACTGGTTAGATGTTTATTTGTTATGTATATGTCGACATGTTATGGTTGGTTAGGTTGAGGCGGTCCTGCTTTGTGCTGAAGGCCAAGATACCTAGGGAGATCCAGATAGGCTATAGGCCCTGCGAGGCGGTCCAGTCGGGCCGAAGGTCCGACGAGCGGTTCGGATAGGCTGTAAGCCCTGTGAGGCTGTCCGGTCATGCGGAAGGCTCGAGAGCGGTCCGGATAGGTTGTAGGCCCCGCGAGGCGATCCAGTAAGACAGAAGGCTCGTTTATGCATGATGTTGTTTGTTATGTTTATGTGGTGGTACTTTAAGGGAACCCGCTAAGCTTTGGTTTATAGTTTTAGTTTATTGTTTCAGGTACTTTTGGGTTCTGATGATCGTGGAAAAGCTAAGGTGTGACCGTACATATCCTCCTGCTTCATGGCCTTATGATTTTGAGGTACTCTGATATTTTTAAACACTTTGGAAACAATGATTTGTAAACATTTTATGATTATGTGTTGTTTTGAAAAAAATTAAAATTGTTATGATTTTTGACTTCTTTCACACTCAATTGTGAATCTTACTAAACTAATTTATGAATAATCAAAACGTTAAAATATTATAAAATAACAAGGAAATATAATTCGGTTGATATGTAAATTTTACTAAATGGTGGTGGGGACTTCTCAATAATCGAGTTAGCCTATGGAATAAGGTGATTACCAACATTCATAACCTAGTGCGTAAGGCAACCTTTTAAATAGCTAGGAAAGTATCATCAGGAGCTTGGAATACTCTAGTTAAAGCGGTCAAAAGCATGGGTGAGTTTCATATCGAGCACAGTGAGGTCTTCTCACTCGTTACTAGCGCTAACATAACCATCTTATTTTGGAAGGATGCTTGATGCGGGGAAATTCCCTTCCAATTATGGTTTCACCTGGAATTGAAGATGTGGGCCACTTGATGCAGAATCATTACAAGAACTGCTACTGTTATACACGAGTATCGGTGATTTAGAGCACATAGCAAGTTCTAAATATGGTATCCGCTTCAGTTTAAACATGGATGGTAGCTACTCTATTAAGAAGATGTGGGGTTTGATTGGCTCCAAAGTAATACATTACATAGGAAAGGAGATCTATTGGTTAAATGTTATTCCTGAAAGTTCGTTGTTGTGTTTGGCAAGCCTCAGTGAGGTGAATTCCGGTGGCAGACAGCCAGACACTATTCGTGTTAGGGGAATCATAGTCACTAATCATGTGTGCCCTCGTTGTGATAAATAACCGGAAACAGTTGACGATTTACTTGTAAATTACAAGTTAACCAAGGTAACTCGAGAGTGGATATGTAAATGGCTCTAAATACATCATAAACTGTTCAATAATGTGACATAATTCGTGGATCATGCTGCCTCATGAGGCAATTGTTCTAGGAAAAGCAAATTATAGACTCCATTTTTTTCTGTTTACTTTGGAATGTTTGACCGATTGGAAATAAGGTGATATTGCAATTGCATTATAGTATTTATGGTACAAGCATAGGAGCTCTTGGGGTTGAGGTAGGCAGAATGGCGTTGCTCGTTTTTCTAGCTAGTTTCCTAAATTTACTTGTTTCTCTCAATATGTTTCCTTTTTTGTGACTTAGCCTTTATTTCCGTATATTTGTCTTTTAAAAAAAATAAAAATAAAAAAAGTAAAGTGGTTATATCTTATTCAACGACCTTAGCAAATGATGTTGAATTATTTAGGTCAATGGTTCATGTCTCTAAGTAATTTCAGCATCAATCTTTCAGCACTGAATCGATCGGTATAAATCAAACAGCTCCTTAGCTTGTTGCTAATCTCTTGGGCATTTATATAAAAATTTTCCGCTGATCTGAAAAAAACATGATATAAACTTATCTCAAAGCATTATGCAATCCTGTAATTAATCTTTTTGACCATATATATAAATTCTTTCTTCAGAAATATATAAATAAAAAAATTTCTACGTGGCCATTTGTCATAAAAAAATAAATAAATAAATAAATAACCAATGAAATAATGGCACATGATTTTTTCCACCGGCCAAAACAACAAAATCTTCTAACTACCCTCCTCATCTCTTTTCTTATTTAACTTCCAACACACACCCCAATTAAATCTAGAAAAAAATGGATCCTCGACACCACCACAATGCCTACCAACCAACTCCACCACCACCGCAACCTGCCCACCATCTTCCCACCCACCACCAGCCATCACCACCACCACCGCAACACCATGCTCCCGCCCACCACCAACCATCACCACCACCACCACAACCTTCCCACCATGTTACCTCCCATCACCAACCATCACCACCACCACCGCAACCTGCAGCCATAGTTCACCATGTCTCTCACCAGACCACCCACCAAACCCCCAAGTACACCGACAATAAACCCACTGTTAGGTTTTACAGCAAGATCAAGACTAATTACTCACTCACCATCCGTAATGGAGAAGTCGTTCTCGCACCCACCAACCCCTCCGATCATCACCAGGTACCCTCTGATTCCCTCTTTTTCCGAATTCGAATAAACTCACATGCTTCTATTTAGTTGACTTTTTTTTCACCTTTTCACACAGCATTGGATAAAGGAAGAGAAGTTTAGCACGAGAGTCAAAGACGAAGAGGGTTTTCCCTCTTTTGCTCTGGTCAATAAAGCTACGGGACAGGCATTGAAGCACGCTACCGGTGCTGCTAAACCGGTATGTCGTCATTTACAATCATTAGATGTTTCAATCTGACTCTGAACTCGAAAGTTTTTCAGTTCATTCTTAGGATTTCAGCTATTGTTTATGAATACTTTTAGATTCCTATATGCAAATATTTGTTTACTCGAAAGTTCTTTTTGTGAAACATCAACGGATACTTCTATAGGTTCAGCTAACGGAATACAACCCAGATAAGCTTGACGAATCTGTTCTTTGGACACAAAGCAAGGATTTGGGTGATGGTTTTCACGCAGTAAGAATGGTGAACAAGATTAAGCTTAATGTTGATGCATCTATCGGTGACACTGGTATTCATGATGGCACCAAAATTCTTTGTTGGGAGTGGACTAAAGGTGATAACCAGAGGTGGACAACTGCCCCTTTCTGTAAGTTCCTCAACACAAACTGTTGAAGATAAGAAGTAGTGGCTAATAAGTAATAACGAGTAACATGTATGACTATTAGATGGGCCACCACCGGCCATGATTGATTTAAAAAAAAAAAAAAAAAAAAAGGCATGTTCATGAGTCATGATAGTGTGTTGGACAAATTGAGTTGTTTAAACAACTTTAAGGTTAGCATCTGGAAGTATCAATGATATGATCTAATAATGATGATTTTCATGTGTGCAGGATATATATGTGGTGGTGTGGAGTTCACTAGAAACTTGGTGTGCTTTCATGTGTGTGGTTGCAAGTGCAATGTTCATGTCATAATGATGGTGATATGTATGTTTGAATAATGTTGTGTTTAAATATTATGATTATGTGTTCGAATAACACGCAATTGGACTGTTACATGGCTTAGTACCACGACTAGTGCGTATTGGACATTGTACGGATTGATGTTCGTATTGCCTGTTATGTGTACACGTATGAATGAGGAATAATTTTTACTGGTGTATGTTTTCTTGTTTGCAGACTACACAAAAATTTGATTTTAAAGGGGGGGTTTGAATTCGGACAAAATGAATAATCCAAATTCTAGAAGAAAAGTGGGGTAGTTTATAAGTGGAAAAACAACCTAAAAGGTAATATATATATATATATATATATATATATATATATATATATATATATATATATATATATATATATATATATATATATATATATATATATATATATATATATATATATATATATATATATTGGTTCAAATGACAACCATAAAAGATTAAGAACCTAAGAACCCCATTAATTAATAAATATTTACATGATATTATTGTTAAACATATGAAAATCCTTTTTTTTTTCTTTTCGATACAAAAAGGGCAAAATTGTAATTTTGCAGTATAATATTTTCATTCTTATATGCTTTCATATTTGAACACAAAACTTATATAAGTTACAAGTTTATACAGTCCATTCGTAATTTAATTCACAAAATTCACAATTTAATACAAACCATTTTATACTAATTCACAAACTTAAAGAAATCAAATTTTCAAACCCTACTACCACCACCACATACTGCCACCAACCACCTATACCAGCATCGCAACCATTATTTTCTTCTAAATTAGATCTGTAAACAAAGTCATGCATTAATAACATAAATACTGCATTCACAGTCTAATAAAACTATTTATTACACTCATTTTGAATTTAATGCAAAATTATTATTAAAACTAATGTATTCTTATATACTTATACAACACAAAAAAATAAATATATTCAGAAAAAAAAAATAACAAAAAAAATTATACATAAATCATTCATATTTTAAATTGTAAATTTAATATATTAAGTCGTGAATAAAATTTACATTATTTCAAAAGCAAACAAAACAATTATAAAATAATCACAACTTAATGTCAATTCATTCACAGCTTTATACAATCAACTCATAATTTAATACACAAAATTTACAGCTTAATATAGTCAATTCATAGTCTATAAAGAAAATATACAGTTTAATGCAGTCAATTCACAATTTAAAACACAAAAGTCATAGTTTAATACACAAAATTCAAAGTTTAATACACAAAAAGTATGCATCCATAACCATATTTTCAGATTAACACTCTTTATATAGTCAATACAAAGTTTATACACAAAATTCATAGCTTAATACAAGTAACTTCATAGTTTCATACACATAATTCACAACTTAATCTAGTCAATTTATAGTTCAAACAGAAAATTCACAGCTTAATATAGTCAATTCATAGTTTAAAAAGAAAATTCAAAGTTTAATGTAATCAATTCACAATTTAAAACACAAAAATGACAGCTTATTAGACTAAATTCACATTTTAATACACAAAAAGTAGTATTCACATCCATATTATCAACTTAAAACACTTATTACAATTAATACACAATTTAATATATAAAATTCACAAACTAGTATAATAAGTTTAAAGTTTAATTCAAAAAAATTATACATTCACAAGTTAATAGCAGTTAAAACTAAGATTAACAAAATTATATATGACAAATGAGAGATTAAAATATCAAATTCACACATTAATATAAAAAAAAAAAAAAAAAAGAAAACCAAAATATAATAGAGATCTACAACAAATGCAAGTAGAAAAATAAGAGAGACAGAGATGAAAACGAGTAATAGAGGGGAAGGAGGCGACACATAACAGATCTGGAGGTGTAAATCATAGATTTCTAAGTGAAAATCAGAGATACGTCGTCAAAGATCATAGATGTACAGCTGGAGATCATAGATCTATAAAGAATCAACACAAATCTGATGAAAACGAAAGCTTTTGGAGGTCGAAGACATGTATCAATGGTAGGTGGAGGTGGTGGTGCACCAGATCTGAACAATTTTGGTGGTGTTTCAAGGAGATTGAGAAAAAAGAAGGCGGATGGAGATATGTAACCGAAGCAACGTCATAAGAGTGGTTGGGTTGCTGTGGTAGATGTTTCTTCCGTCGAAAGTAGGTGGTGACAGTGGTTAGTGGCGGCACCGGAGGTAGCAGGTGGTGGTGGAAAGTTACCGGAGGTAGGAGAGAGAGGAAGAGATGTTTGGTGAGAGAGAGGGAGAATGAGCTTTTCCAGATCTGATGTTTTGATCTGGTATTTTAAAGTTTAGATGAAATAATGTGTTTGTGACAAAATGCCCTTTATAAGCTAAAATTAGAGGTTCTTAGAGTTTTTATTATTTTTTGATTCTCATTTGAACCTTTACCTATATATATATATATATATATATATATATATATATATATATATATATATATATATATATATATATATAGAGAGAGAGAGAGAGAGAGAGAAGTATGTTCTCAAATCTATTGTATATATATATATATATATATATATATATATATATATATATATATATATAGAGAGAGAGAGAGAGAGAGAGAGAGAGAGAGAAAAGTAGGTTCTCAAATCTATTGTGTGCTGTAATACACCAATAAGAATTTAGTAAAAAATATATGTATATGAAATGATATCCATACTTATAATTTATTTTTTATGGAAACTAATTAAATTCGGTAATAATATCAACAATAATATTCTTTCAGAATGAATTCGTATCTAGAAGAATGAGAGTGTATTCTAACAGATTAAGTGTATTCTAGTATAATACACTCTTATTCTTTATATTCCATGCAACTTTATTGTATTTTAAATGAGTGAGTCCTAAAAAAAAATTAACCCATATAAAAAAACCTAGATACGAATTCATTCTGAAATAATGTTATTACTGACATTAATGGCAAATTTAATTAGTTTCCATAAAAATAGAATTATAATTATAGATATCATTTAGTATACATACAATTATAGAAATCATTTAATATCTATCTTTTTTAATTAAATAATCATTTAATTTTACTAAATTCTTTATATATATATATATATATATATATATATATATATATATATATATATATATATATTAGTCGTTTTCTCCGCAACAAGCGACGGGTTCGGATAGTTTTTTAAAAATTAATTTATGGAAATGGTTTATTTCGTTTGGGCAAATAGTTTACTAAATCTAACAATTACCAATAAGAGTAATGCTAGGATAAATAAAATTAATGAGAATTAAAAATAAAAAGTTGAGATTCCTTACACTCTATTTTATAAGTCATATTTTTAGTAGGTATCCTTTATAGTTAAATATTATTTACCATTAAGTGTCAAATACACATTATCATATAAGAAACGATAACAAATATTTTTTCGTTCAAAAACATTTTATATGTCAAAGAACACATCACTTACATACATATTGTTATTGGCCAATTTTATGTCTTCTGGACTATAGTTTCAGTTTATATAATACTAATGGGTTAACACATATTTTTATATATTATTATTATTGTTAAACTTTTGTTTATCGGTTTTTCCTCTCAAGTTTCCAGTCACAATTGTTTGATATTATAAGATGAAATAAAGTTTATAGCGCGGTCACTAATTGGATGTATTTGTATAACATTTTACTGTTATTTATTTTGTATGGTAGTAGTTTGTATCATCAAAATTATTTTAGATAAACATTGGAATCTTGAAATTACAAGGTCTTCTAGTTTGGAAAAAATGACAATATATATACAAAGGTGTTAGTGTTGTCATGATAGATGAATTGTGACACTCTAGATATCACATTTCAATACGCTTATTTTTTTCCTAAATCAATGACTGTTTAACGTTATTATAACTCAAAAACTCATCATAAACTATATCAATAGGAGCTAGATTTTCTTTTTTCACGACCACTGAGGCATTAAAATTTGACATTTTACATTGTCTTTTTTGTCATTTTATATTTATTTGTAAATAAACTTTGTCAAAACAAAAATGTCATTTTTTATAGACAAAACTGCAAATTTGGTCCTTGTGGTTTGGCAAAACCTTTGGATGGGGTCCAAAAAGTTTCCAGCTTGCACCAAAGGTCCAAAATCAAGATTTTCATGGGTTTTTAGTCCATTCCGTCATTGACCGTTTGTTTGGGGCCGTTAGTGCCTTCACGTGCCCTCCATGTGAGGGCATTTTGGTCATTTTAGGTCCTAGCCTCCGTTGCCGCCACTTCAATTAATTAGATTGCAGACTGTACACTCCTTCGTCTTCTACTCATACCTCTTGATTCAAACGCAAAAACCCTAACGATCGTCTGAAAATTGGATTGTGTTCCTGCTTTTGAAAATGTGGGGACTTAGAAATGTTGGAGAGATTGTCAACGTTCAAGAAGTTTATGGTAAGATTCAAACTTAGAAAAACTCTGTATTTTATGATCAAGCTTCAAAATTTGAAAAACTGTAACTAACAATCGTCTCTTTCTGTTTTGAAGCTGGTTACCCCAACATATTCTCTATTGAACTTCATCACGGAGGGAGTTTCACAAAGTTTCCAAATATCAGGTATATTAACGGCCAAGTAAGGTACTTTGATGTTGTCGACATTGATGAATTTTCTGTTCATGAACTAGACTTGATGATGAGAGAATTAGGGTATGATGGTACTGAAATCATGTATTACCATTTCCGTTTGCCTAATGAAGGATTTGACTTTGGACTCCGAGCATTAGGTAACGATGATGATGTGCGTAATCTCTCACGGTATGTTACCCATAATAACAAAATGATTAAAGTGTACACAGAGCATGGTCAAACGAACTTGCTTACATATTTTATGTCCCCAACTGGTCCAAGAAGGGTTATAATAGAAGACATGGAGAAGCAGGATTCCATTAGACCCTCATCACCTGTAGTTGCTCATGAAGTGGTAACTCCAATCCAAATTGATGTTGGTGAGGGTGATTTAGGGTTAGCATTAACCTTATACAAATCAGCAACACCTGAATTTAGTAGGTCTAAAGGTTGGAAACATAGTAAAGGGGCATCGTCTTGTAGTACAAAGCTTAACTTGGATTGGGAAGGTGCTGAAAAAACAATGGCAAGTGGTGAAGTTGATAAGGGTAAGGGTGTAGAAGGATTTGTAGATGAATTTGTTGTAGTTGATGCAGAAAAAGAGTTAAACAAAGAGATTGATGTGAATGAAGAACTTGATGTGAACAAATCCAATGGTGAGGGTGTAGAAGGATTTGCAGATGAGGGGTATAGAGTTGTCATGGATAATGATCCTCAAGGAGTCAATGAATTTTCAACTAACATCAACATAGATGATGAGTTAATGACAAACTTTCAACCTTTTGAAGACCAAGATAGCATCCCATTTAATGGGTTTGAAGGCCAAGATAACATTCCTTTCAATGATGAGTGGAGACAAGAGGAGCCTGATGACATTGATTTTGAGAATCAAAACAGTGAAGATGAAGATAGTGACTTTATGATTGATGAGGACACACCACCATACCAGAGTTTGAAGCTGTAATGGTAGAGCTAAGGAATTATGACATAGAAGCATATCAGTGGCTCTTGAAAATCCCTCCACATCATTGGGCTAGAAGTCATTTTTCAGGTATTTTCTCAATTTGTTGTCTTATTTTTTATTGTAGTATAGATATACACTAACTGTTGTTTTGTTAATGAACTATTAGGAAGGGCAATTTCAGACATGTTATTGAATAACCTTTGTGAAGTGTTCAATAGCAAACTTGTTAAAGGGAGAGACAAACCCATTATCAGTTGTTTGGAGTTCATCAGAGAGTACCTTATGAAGAGAGTATGCAATGTGATGAAGGTGTTAAACAAGTGTCAAGGTCCATTAACTCCAACTGGTACTAGGATTTTGGAATCAAACACAACACTAGCTAGTAAGTATCATGCACGATGGAATGAGGGACAAAAGTATCAGGTTAAAGGTCCATGGAATGATCAACATGTGGTGGACATGGAGAAAAGGGAGTGTAGTTGTAGAAAGTGGGAGCTTACTGGAATTCCTTGCAAACATGCAATTGCAAGCCTAAATGAAATGGCAGACAATAATGAAAAGGTGGGAGAACTATACACCTATGTGCATAAGGTGTATTGGCTTGATACATGGAAAGAGATGTACTCCTTCAAGGTGGAGCCTATCAAAGGTAGAGCCATGTGGCCTAAGAGTGACTGCCCAACAACTCTTGTGCCTCCACCACACAACAAAGCTATAGGCAGGCCAAAAAAGAAAAGAAGGATTACAGCAGAGGAAAGGATTGAAATCCAGCAACGTAAGAGGCAAGCAAACAGTCAAAGTCAAAATGATAATGAAACTCAATCACTGAGCAGGAAGTTTTTGACTGTGACATGTAGTAAGTGTAAGCAAAAGGGTCACAATGCCAGGACCTGCAAGGCCAAAGATGGGAATTGATGTTTAAGTACTTTTTATGTTTGTGAAGACTTGTTAATGCACTTTAGTTGGTACTTTGTTGCCTTTTTTTTATCTATTTTGATAATGTACTTTGATGCCCTTATGATAATGTACTTTAATGCCCTTTGTTGGTAATGATTGTGTTTTGGCATTTATCTGTTATGGTCCCCTTTTGGTAATGTTGTTTGTTATTTGTTTATGTTGTACTGTCAAAGCATGAAGATGTTATGGCAATGTACTTAATGTATGCATATAAAACCATTACAATTGCATATTCAAACGTAGAGAAAAACCATTACACTTGCATATCATGTCAAGATCAAACCTTTATAATTTCATATTCATAAAAGGATAAAACCATTACACTTCCCATTGTCATAAAAGCATTACATATACAATGATCCAAAAGATAACACTTTTAAGTGGTTACTACCAACAAAAACATATATAAACCACAATTAAACCTTCTAGCACCAAAAGACCACATTTTTAAGTGGTTACTACCAACAAAAAAGTCCTAACCTCTAATTCCTATTTCCAAAACAGCACAAACAACAGAAACAAAACCCACGAGACAAGCAAACACATCTTCAGCTGGCCCACTTCAACCTCATACCTATTCATTGTTCTCAACAGTCCTGGTATGATAACAGTTGATCTTTGACACGTAGGGGGATCGAACCACCCCAAAAATCCACATCTGGATCCCTACAAGAATACATTAAAGTAGAAGAGTTATTGCATAACTACCGAAATATCATAACCTAATATGAGTTTGCTTACCATTTTAGGGCATGCATAGAAACGACGACCAGGGTTTCGTGAAGTCCATGAGGTTCGCACAACAGCAACGTTCCCACAGAAGCAGAGCACCATTTTTGAATCTCGTAGCAGTAGAAGTAGACGAGACACGAAGAAGAAGAATCCTTTGAGAGACGAAGAAGAAGCCCTTTTGTTGCTTCTCTGTAAATAAAAATGAAGAAGAAGAAGAGGATTGCGTATGAGTATGTATATAAAGGAGAAATATGATATTATTTAAAATAAGTACGTAAAATGACCAAAATGTCGTCACATGGAGGGCACGTGAAGGCACTAACGGCCCCAAACAAACGGTCAATGACGGAATGGACTAAAAACCCATGAAAACCTTGATTTTGGACCTTTGGTGCAAGCTGGAAACTTTTTGGACCCCATCCAAAGGTTTTGCCAAACCACAAGGACCAAATTTGCAGTTTTGTCTTTTTTATATTAATACATTTTAATAGCACAAAAGGTAATAAGAAGTTTTATAACTTATCCAAAGACATAATTAACTCCGTTTTGATTTGACTATTATGACTATTAGTATAACTAGTTTATAACCCGTGGAAACCACGGTTACAAAATTAATTAAATATTCATAGTAAAAAATTCAAAATTATTAATCAATTATTTTATATAAAATTTTAAATACATTATTAATTAAGAGATTTTTTTATTAGTTATGTAAAATTATAATTATTGATTCAAATAAATATGTGGAATTAATTTATCATATATATTAGACTCTTTTTATTTGTGGACTAATGAAAACAATATTATAAAATTTAAAATTTAATTTAAAATAAAGAATAAATAGATTGACAAATAACATCACATTAATTAGGAGGTTTAATGAATTTAAAATAGAGAATTAATAGAATGACAAGTGGCATCATATTAATTAGGAGTTCTAATATTATGACACTTGGCAAAAAGACTACTCTTTTATTAGTATAGAGATTAAGCAACCCAAACAACCACATAATAATCAAAATTTATTTTTATAATAAAGTTAAAACTTAAAGTCGGTATCATGAATATATATATCATTGAATTTAAACAATTAGTTTCATGCATCACTGACTATATTGGTAATTATACAATTTTTTTCATAAAATGACCTTGATATCATATTCAAATTATAGTAGTAGGTAACTCTTATAAAAATCTTCATAATCTTTAAGATTTTCTTACAAATAACATCATTAGATTGACAATTACTATTTGTTCCCAAATCATGTTCTTGTCGGTCATGTTTATGTTTGTTTCTTAGGACAAGCGTTTGTCACTTCAACCTGTTAAAATCATAAAGAATATATAAAAAAAATTTGGTTAAAAAGGGAACTATCTTCTTATGAATAATATCTCAGGTATGCCAAGTAATTAAAAAAAGTTTTAAATAAGAAAAACTTTAGTTAAAGATAATGAAATTTGCAACATATTAAAGCATTGTAGTTTGGAAGCAGTATAATTTGAAAACATTCACCTAATTATAGCATTGTACTTTCAAAGTACAATACTTTAATAAGAAAATATCTACAATAAAGTTATAAAAAATAGTGTTAATGCAACATAATGCAATATTAAGCGTATGGCCACCCCTATTACAAATTTCTTTTATTTTTTCTCGAATATATAGATGTTAAATCGCAAACATCTCTTTGAATATAGGGTGTTTAAAACATTTATGTAAGATAAATAAGAGTATAAGATTTTGATATAATAAAACCTAAATGAAACCGCTAAATGAAAAGAGTTTTTTTTTACAACCACAAAATGAAAGAGTTAGTTGATCAAGGCTATTACCTGTTGGTTGAAGTTGAAGCCACAACCACAATTCTTTAGTCAACACCACACCACACCATATTTCTCCTCTCCTTTCACATAATACCATAAAAACCAACAAATAATCCAATTGTCTCCTGGAGCTGAATAACAAAAAAACTCTTATTATTGGAATAAATGTGAACTTTATAATATAAATTAAAATCAACAAATAACCTAATTGTTTGTAGGAGCTGAAAAACAAAAAAAAAACTTATTATTGGAATAAATGTGAACTTTATTGTATAAAACTCAAGAGATACCCCAAACCCATCTGGCTAAAACATATACCAAATATAATCAATAGCACCACATGAAAGAACTACACCATACCAAACATTACTCAAAGAGATCAGTCAAAAATATATAAATTCAAAGTTAGTAAATCAAATTTAAATGTTCTTTCTAGAAATAAAAAAAAATTAGAATGCCATAACCTAATTAGCATACATACCTTATCAAAATCCCAATGCTTTCTCCAATAATGTCTAACCTGGAGCTCGGCCTTTAAAAACCAAGTCATCTTTATTGTCACAAAACTAATGTTATGTGTTTATCTTACCAAACACATATCAAAGTACTAAATTATCACAATTATAGTACACTCACACCTAAAAACCCAACCAACTCACATCTTTACATAGTAAATGAATTTTAAAGTTCAAAGAAATAGAAATTGATCCAAAAATAGGAATGCATCTAAATAATATGATTATGATTCACATAATTGACAAATAATATTCAAGAAATACCCTTGCATCCAAAAACAACAACTCACCCAGCAAAAATTCTTTTTCGATAACCATCATTTTCCAATAGTTACCAATTGTCCATCCCTTTCCACAAGTTGCCAAACATATGATCAAATCGCCCTTATAGACCTCTCTTATTTCCAAAACTGCCAACACTCATATAGGTTCAAAAAAATCAATATGAATAGTATTTATTAGAATCATCCTAAGATATAAAAACAAAATAAAAGGACAACAGAATCACAAAAACATGTATCGAAGTACCCAGTTGCAACCACTCAAACAAATGCTTATAATAAACCTTGTTTCGTTGTTAGTGCAAAAGGAGTTACCTGGTTTTTTCTCCGATTGAAGTGTTGGACAAGAGACCACCGGCGCCAACCTACACAATGAGCTCGGGCATGAATGGTCAGGTGGGTGGCTCCGTCGTTATGTCTAGGGTTAGGGTTAGGGTGAGGCAGAGAATGGGGTGTGTATTCATAATTCAAAAGGAACAGATGGATCAGATGTGGGTTAGTGAGAATATGGAATTCGGGTAATTGGTGTGGTTATCCGTGATGGCCATGGAACTGGAGAGCATTTAGATGAGGCATATTTGGCAATTTACAAAGGATTATTTGGGTTACCGATCAAAGCATAGTGACCACATAATCGGTTTAGGTTTATTAGTGGTGATGGAGTTCACCAAAACCTTAAAAATACGATGAGAGAAAGTTTGATGAGAATTGATTTGGGTTTAAGATGTGGTGGCACTAAGTGGAGCTAGCGGTGGAGTGCGGTTTTATAGAGAAATATACCAGCGACGATGGTTTATTGGTTGTGGTGCAGTGGTTTCTAGAGGCGGAGAAGGAGGAAGAGTGGTGGCGATACGGTGGTTTATATATACCAGAGCTAATAGTGACAGCAAATGGGCAACACACTGATAGTTTGTTTGGAGATGACTGGTTTGTACCTTTGTGGTATTGACTCTCTATATATAAGGAAGGCATAACAAAATCACAATATTTTAGGCGAGATCTTGTGATTCTTAGGATTTGACTCAATCAAGGATTAAAGGGCTGGGTCAAAGGCCGATTTGAAGGTATTAGGCGATAAACTGGAGAGATTGTTGGACGAATAGGGTGTTATTTGGTCAAAATATTGAATAAAGTGATTGTAAGTATTGCAATTTGGTAAGTACTTCTTAAAATTCAGCATTTTAGTGTAAATGCTTATTAAGGTATATATATATATATATATATATATATATATATATATATATATATATATATATATATATATATATATTCACATTAATTTCGTTTTACCGGCTACGTCAGGTTTAACCGATCATCTTTGATTTTATAGTTTTTTTAATGAGAAATATATTATACATGTGGTGTCCACATGGAATGTCGATAGGCCATCTATCACACCCTAAATTAGAGGATAATGGGCAATTGTGGTTCATTAACTAAGCCTTACGCCACACTATTCCAACACCATTAATCGCATTTGTTCCTGAAATGTAATCAGCCATGTCAGAAGAGGCAATACCAATCTTTGATGTATACTATAATGACATTCTCACCCTCCCTGTTGATGTATTTTGATGCAACCAGAGCATTTATACGTGACATTAATGTGAACAACATGATCTTCTCTGTTGTCATCATTTTCTTGAATAATTTACCAAACTATGTGTATTATTTTGTACCTGAAGTAATTTTGGCTTAGGGATTGCATTCTATATAGAATGAGTGCGATTTTAATGAGTTTCTTGAAGCCGCTAAAAGAAAAAAGAGATTTGATATGTATGTAAACCACCAACATGACATTTTTTATTAGATTTGGGAGGAATAACCAGACACCCTGAAAATGATGTGGTTTCTATTGAAGATGTTGAATCCATTTAGATGGTGGGAAAGGTGGACATGAAGAGGATAATGAAGTTATATCTTTAAAATAAACATTAATGATCACCTCTTGAATAAACTTTGTCAAATAAAGATTATATACATTTTTACAGAATATGGGAATGCACAAGAACCTATCTACCTTTTGGCAGGGTCATACATACGAAAGGAATCAGACGAAGCCTCTATTAGATATGAAATTATCTACTACTGTTGAACTTAAATTTGTTGGGTTTTGAGCATTCTAACACTCCTATGGTGTACATGCAACCCTATAAACCTTGGATCTATGTTTTCTCTATTATACATGCAAATATTAAATATTCCAAGGTTTCATCCTAACTAGCATATTATGAAGCACCTATACTACAAAGTTCTAGTTAGATGACATACAACCCACTCTTATGTCCTCATACACTAGTGCCATTTTTTGTGCTAAATGCCTCTTTATATAGTATGGAGGATTAGGGTTACATCCATGTAAACCCTAATACCCATGACATTTCATTTCATAGGATCCATGGTTTAAAACTCCATGGACTATCCATGATAACTTAGCCCAACCTAAATGAACTTGGCCCATTCCATATATATATATATATATATATATATATATATATATATATATATATATATATATATATATATATATATATATATATATATATAAGAGTCCATATTTAATTAGTTCCTTTTGATCACTTAATTAATTCTAAATTAATTCTTGATCAATACTAATTAAATAATATGATTTCATATTAATATATTAGAACTTATAATGTATTAATATAAATCATAAATATACTATTCTCAAAAGACTATCCATATAAATTGTGCCGGTGAAGTGCAACCCAAATGGACCATGTCGGGTCGGGTCAAGTATATACCAAATATAGTTATGTAGTTAGACATTAATCCAACAGTCTCCCACTTGGATAAGTCTAAAACTATTATTGAGTATGACTTCAAAAACCAACTGGAAATCGTAACTCTTAAAGCCTCTGTCGAACTCTGACCTTGTCAACAAACTCTGACCTTTGTCAATGACTTGTCCATTAAATAAAGGCTCATATATTCCTCCATTGTAGATATCATATGGACTGAGACATGGATTATAATCATTCTCTCTGTCCATTTGTTGTTTCCCGATTTCCGATTTATGACGACTGAGTGATTGAACTAATCAAATCAGTCCTGGCGTGGCCAAGCACACACATGTGTCATCATTAAATCATCGAGGGGCCCACAAATATCGCTTTTATCCCGAAGGTAAAAGGAATGGATAAACTTCGACTCATATGGCTTGTTCTACTACTTGTTGAATCGTACACAGAGGCACGTTTTATAACATCAAGTTACCGAATGCGTTTTCGTGCAATCAATGTACAACCAACTCATAGTAACAACTCATATCTTTAGGTTTGAAGAATATAAGTTGTTATTGTCTCATGATCACTCATGATAAAATCCATGAAGTGATTCAAATGAGTGTGGATTCAATCCAATACTCAGAACTTATGAGCACTCATGAGTGTTGTAGCACAACTTTGTCCACCAACTTGGACTTCTACAAGCCAACCCATGAAAGTCTTGATTCATATCTACTTCCAACATATGACCGAATGTGGATGGTTTGAATAACTTAGTCATTCCGGAAGAATAACCTAGTTATTATGGAAGTCAAAACATGCAAAGTGAAACACAAGAATAAATGAATCTAATATGGTATCAAAACCTATAAATATAAATAAAACACTTTCTATTTATCACCATACTGATTACTCAGTATTCATGGTTCGGTTTTATCAACTTTATACTTGAATTAACACACTAGGTGTCCTATGCTCCAAGCATGTACACTATGTTTTCTAAACAATAGTTTTGCCATACACCAATTATGAACTGTATGTTTGTCTATGATCCTTTTCTTTGTGAACTAGATCAATTGAACATAATTTCAATGATTCTCTTTTCACAATCCCAAATCCTTGTCGTAAATGTAAGAATTCCTAACATTTATCGAAATTTGTTTAGATTTTAAACTTATATGCATTGTTCCTCTTGTAATGATCATGCACAAAGCCACAAAGACTTGGCAACAATCATTACAGAGTATTCCAGCGGAGAGAAATTCCATGGAAACGATGTCTCAAATTCAAAGCGCATTGCTTTGAACATGCTTCTTGCATTAAGATTCTTTAACCTTACACAGATTGCTTCTACCTATGAAGACAACTCTATATTCCCATTTTGACTACCACTTATGAACAAGAGTTGCCTCTTTTCAGACTATGTCAATATGGTCCTTCCAATATTAACAATATACTTCCAATTGTCCTTGAGCAACCAATCTTTCGTAAACCTTAGATTGTCCTCGACAATTGCTTAATCACTTTAGTCATATCCAATTCTAGACACTGTTCCCCTTAATGCCCTAAGGCATTTGGACAATTTAGAAAGGATAAATATTATAGCACATGTAATCGATCTTGTACCCAAAATAAATGGGACACGATTCATGATGTTTCACATAAAGACATGGTTCTAGACCAGTCTTTTTCCATAATAATTTCTGTTTTCCATATTCTCAAAATTTGACTATGAAAAGAGATGCCGTAATCGAATTTTGAGAACGCAATATATAGAATTTTCTTAAGTTGAACCAATCCAACATGAAATTCATATATATATTCTTGACTAAAGGTGATTAAAACCTCAATATAAGCTCTTTAGAATGATTATAAACTCAATCTAAGCTTTTTAGAATTGAAAAGAAGTATAATTTCCTCTCCCTTAATTATAGCAAAACAACTTTTTCAACCCCTGCAACCTCACGAATTGAAACTTTTGTTTTCTATAATTAACATTGCTAATTTGTAATACTTATCATAATTATCATGCTCCCACTAACATGATGATTATTAGCATAACACTTATGCTCCCAATAGCTTTGACATGTATCTAGAAAACAGTTGGACCTCTAGAAGTCAATACTTTATTAACATTCTTACCAAAGTTCAGGTTTCTGATACTAGATTGCTTTGATAAGATTTTATCAAAATCATACACCTTATCTTAGATAGCTCACAGGTGTGTCTAAACAATTTCATAACTATGAAAAGGGATGCCATAATCATAGTCTCAATTATTTAGACTTTTTGTCATTTCTCATAAGTTAATGTTAGTGTGTCGGTTAACCACACATGCTCCACTAACGACTTTAAGAACTGTAAATATCACAATTGCTATCTACTTAAAATCTACTTAGTGAAAGAATTTCCTCACCATCATTTTCATGAATCAGAGAGAAACCTTATGAAACTTAGATTTTATGGTGCATGTGTTCTTATCCACGTAAATTTGTCAAACCATAATCACAAGACTAGGTTAGTGACAAATCCTAACTCATATGGATTGAACTTGTGCAATCTTAACTTCTTGCCACCTGGCAGATCAAGGGCCTGCCATTGCTTCCAAGTAGCTATGCAAGCAATTGAGAACATGTAGAACTCAAATGTATAGACAACTTAACTGGAATGGGCACAGAAATGTCAACACGATACGTTATAAACCTCTAGTTGTGTGCTAGTGATGAAATACAAGTTTTATTATTGATTACTTCTTGAAACCCTTTCAGGATCTTTTAGACTCCCACTGTCTCCTTGACCTATAAGACTTTCTTGCCAAATATTCAAGAGATAGTGTGGATTCTAATCAAGACAGACACTTAACACAATTAGCCTTAGTTGGTCTTTGTTTTATCCAAAACATCACAACTTACCAATTTCAAATGTACAAGAGTAGAAAACTTTTACTCTTACATTTGACAAGTGTTTTAAACCTTCTTTAAGACATGTCACTCAAGTTACAATCTTAGAGTATAACTCCAAGAACTGTTTTTGGAACAAAGTATGAATCATCTTCTTGATTTAACCACTTCAACAATTCATAACTCCTCTTCTTAACTATCAGAATGCACTTAGAGGATGAATTGTGATAAGGTCTCAAAATCATTAAGATGATCTTAAAACATGATACTAAAGTACTCTCCCATCTTTTCATGTTTGAGAAACTTTTACCCTTCTGCCTAATTTGATTCTTCTTATTCGTTCTATCATACATTGAAACTTTTCCAATGTCTCAGAATTATACTTAAGCTTCTAAGTATAATCATATTTTCTAAACCTTAGTAAATCATGACGAATAGTCTTATCCATCTTTTGTGGTGGACTTTGACAAGTGCACAAGAAAGTTTACTTGATCCCTTAGTCCTTCTCTTGAGTCACATATACATGTGAACACGAAACTAGTCTTAATTTTCCAAAGTTGAAAATTCTCATACATCACACTAAACACCTTGTATGATTCCAAGTTTCGATCCAATTGAAACTTGGGTGATGAGAATCTTTCCTTATTTGGTAAATTGAGACACTACCACAAATGAGAGAATCAAATTCATATTTCCAATATTGCTATAAACATAAAAACATCAAGTTTTCTTGAATGCCATTGTAAGGAGATAAAAATAATGTAAAACAAACTTTTATTTATTTTAAAATGTGGAAAAAACTTTTCCTTACAATGCAACTTGAAATGAAAACTATGCTATTACATGTTTCCTAGCAATCTATCATAACTCCTAAGAAGTAGCTCAAGAATTCAATCTTCAAACAACCGAAAGAAATCCATCTTTGCGATCAAATTCAGCATACTCTTTCTTTAAGTTTCCTTCCCTTTGCTTGATCCTGCTAAATATCAAAATGCAACCGAGTCACACTTTGTGTTAAGAATCATCAACTGGGAACTTAACAGAGTTAGATATTGGACTTACCAGAAGCAGAGTCAAACTTTTTATTCTTCTTTCTTTCAGGTAGCTTGGGCAGCTTCGCTTCCAATGCCCCTTTTCTTCACACTGAGAACATATAGACTCTTTGGGAATGGGACACAGGATATTCCAGACTTAGACTTTCTCTTTACCTTCTGGTCAACTGGGTTGACCAAGGCCAATCCCTTTCCATTGGGAAGAGAAAGTTTTTCTGAACTTCCAATGTAACCACTTTCCATGTCCATGGAAGTTTGAGAAATAGACCTTCCATCCATATTTGCTTGACTATTGCACTAAATCATTTTTGATTCAGCAACAATAAGAGAATAAGAAAGATCCATTAGGGTCATGTCGTGATCTGTCACATAGTAGTCTTTCTATATGACTCAGGAAGTGACTGAAAGACCCAGTTAATAGCCAACTTCCTTGGGACAACGACACCCAACATTCTAAACCTATCATTGTGTGACTTCAGTCCTAAGACATGAGTGCACACAGGACTTCCAATTTTATGTTTTATTATGAATAGGGATTGAATGATCTTGAACATTTCAAGTCCTTAAACTTGTGGGTCAAGGAGAATAATTGGAGGATGAAGAGGAAGAGAAGTATGACTTCCATGAGCCAAACTCGGGAAGTCACATTCATTAGGAAAGCTTGATTTGGGAAGATCATTGTTGTCTAAACCATACATCAACAATGGGAGAAATTCAGAAATTCAAGTACAGTTGATTTAAGTCCTTAATATAACACCCAATATAAAATATTAAGGCTAGGACCCAACAAACTATTTTATAACTTGAAAGAGGGATGCCGTAATCCAAGCTATAAAATATTTGAAGGTAGGTGAATGACGATTCACCAATTTCCACCAAGATAAACAAAATGTATTATTAGGTTTTAATTGGTTTTGAAACTCCTAGATTCTTTTGAGATTCATTGAACTTTTCAATGGCATGTTTCAATCTCGAGTGTGCCCTTCAGGTTTTGTGAGTGGGATGCCGAGGATCACAAAACAAAGTGTGAAGTAACCATGTAAATATACTTGGTACCCTTAATATTTACCCCTCAATCGATGTGCTGGTTAACCATACACGCTCCACCGATACTATGATAAATATTAAGTTACCCTTTGCCTACCTTGTTAAATCCAGGTTAGTGTGCCGGTTAACCACACACGCTCTACTAACGGCTTAAAGAAAGTGCAAAGTGTAATTTCTTGGATTAGCACCTTATTCACATTTTCCTAAGTAACTAAGATTGGGAATTTATAAGTGTTTAGTTACTTAGTATTTATCCTTATACTTATAATGAAGGAGAATTATTGTCCTTCTCCTACCTGTTCGGCTAACGACCCTCCTGTTGGATTAGTGTCTAAGTCCATAACTATTTTGGTTTGTACTTGACCCGATGGTGCATGGTCCTTTTGGGTTGACTTCACCAAATCAACTTGATAGGATGAATTATGGAGAGAAAGGATTAATTATGATTTATTAATATATTATGAGAATAATATATTAAAGGAGAAATCATATTGTTTAATTAATATTAGTCAATAATTAATTAGGAATTAATTTTGTGGCTAAAATACATTAATTAAACTTAAGGGACTAGAACTGTCAATTGTGTGATAGTTGAATATTGGGCTAATGGACTCCATATTAGAGGGGTAGACGAATTCTATGGGGAAACCCATTAGAAATCGTCCTAGGCCTTTAAGGAAGGAGTCCATGGGTTGCTTAGGGCCTAAGCATCCAAATTAGGGTTTCCTTGTTAGATAACCCTAATAGCCTCACTATTTAAAGATCCCTAGAGCACCAAAAACGTGTGGAAGTAACTCCTTAGGGTTTTGGACGGTTTTTGGCAGCCTCCTCTCTCCTTATTCTTCATCCTCTTGCTCTTGGTATTTGTGAACCATTAGATGAGTGACATTTGTGACTCTAAGCTTTCTAAAGTCATTGTAAGGAGGAATTGAGATTGTTATTGCTACATAACAATCAAAGGTAATTCTCTAAACCCTAATTTCAGTTTATAATATGTTAGATCTAAGATTGTAAGTCTTGGATACATTGCATGTACAATAGAGAAACCTAGATCCAAGCATTAGGGTTTGTATGAGCACATAGGATTGTTCTTATGTCTAAAACCCATCACCTCCATCGGTCAAGGAAGCGGTGGGTGAGAGTGGACACCCATTAAACTGTCATTTAATAGGCAGTAGCCTTATACCCCCTTATAGACCGGCTTCATGAATGAGGCCTACTAACGGTAAGACGACTTTTGTTCTTATACATATATAAATATTATTAAACTTATAATATTACAAAGTATAAGGGTTGAATTTTAACTTTTAAAATTCTAGGGATTGGAACTAAAGTTTTAATTATGACTTTATATGTTCCAAAACTTGAGGGCAAGTTTTGAAACTATTCAAAGCTCTTGGATTTTCATAACTTATGAGTTTAATTAAAGCTTTAAAACTTTTAATGAAGACTTTTGGACATCCATAACTTGAGGACAAGTTATGGAGCCATAAAAACTATTTATAAGAAAAGATTGTTCATTTTTTGTAACCTAAGGCATTTTTATAAGTTTTAAGATTCATAAATGTGAATTTTCATATAACTTAAGGACAAGTTACAAAAACACATTTTATGAACAACTTTTAGATTAATTTGGATTGAAAATAACTAACACACATTTTTCATTAATCTAAAATAACTCATAAAACAAGGTAACACAAAAATTTTTGGTAATCCATAACTTGAGGACAAATTATGGAGTCCATTAAAATACATTTAGATCAAGAATTAACTAACAAACAATTTTGTAAATAATTCCTATGATCTACCAAAACTCATAAGCATGAACAATCCATATCAACAATTTCAAGAATTACATTAACATAAATAAAACTTGAAATTTTGATTTTAACCTTGAAATTGGTTTACTATAATCATTACCACTTTCAAAACAAGTTTTATAAGTCCAAAATAGCTTAAGGTAGTGATTCTAGACCAATTCCACCTTTAAAACTCGAAGATATGTCGTCATGGGGGTCCAACTCGTCGAGTGCATGAACCAACTCAACGACCTGGATGAGTTTGCACTTGGACTCGTCGATTCCCCTGCCCAGACAGCACAAATATTCGATTTTTCAGCAATTTAAGCAAGTATAACAAGAAAACAAGCCTAGGCTCTAATACCACTGTTAGGTTTTGAGCATTCTAACACTCCTATGGTGTACATACAACCCTATAAACCTTGGATCTATGTTTTCTCTATTATACATGCAAATATTAAATATTCCAAGGTTTCGTCCTACCTAGCATCTCATGAAGCACCTATACTACAAAGTTCCAGTTAGATGACATACCTTTTGATGTAGCTTGATGTCTTCAAGCTTTAAGAGCTTAGCCCCAATAGTGTGGAAGCCTCAAGTGGAATAACAAATCACCAAAACACCTTGGAAGAACTTGAGAGAATATGTATGCACACTAAAATCGGCCCACACTTATGTCCTCACAAACTAGTACCATTTCTTGTGTCAAAGGCCTCTTTATATAGTATGGAGGATTATGGTTACATACATGTAAACCCTAATACCCATGACCTTTCATTTCATAAGATCAATGGGTTAAAACTGTTGGATTAGTGTCTAAGCCCGTAACCATATTTGGTAAGTACTTGACCCGGTTGTGCATGGTCCTTTTGGGTTGCCTTCACCAAAGCAACTTGACTAGAGAAATTAAATAGAGAGAGAGGTTATTATGATTTATTAATATGTTATAAGAATTATATATTAAAGGAAAAATCATATATGTTTAATTAATATTGGTCAATAATTAATTAGGAATTAATTTTGTGATCAAGTGTAATTAATTAAACTAGAGGGGCTGAATTGTAATTATGAGATAGTTGCAAGATAGGGAAATAATTATCCTTATTAAAGGATGGACGAATTCAAGGATAAGGATATCCTTAAAATCTTCCAAGGTCAAAGAGATAAGGGTTTTCAAGGCTTATCTTGTGGTTGCTTGGTGGGCAAGTAACTGGATAAGGATAAGGACTGAAACCCTAATCCCAACCCTATATAAAGACCCCTAAGGCCTTAGAAATTCATCCACTTGATCCCTAGAGCATCTAAGGACGATTTCTACCTCCTCCCTTTTCTCTCTATAGCCTCTCCAATTGCTTGTGGTGTTTGTGAGCCATCAGAGCCATTGGTTAAATTGTTTTTAATTAGCATTATACAATTGTATGAACTTGACAAATTAGGGTTTATAGCCAATAAACCCTAGGAGGCATGAAAATTTCGAGATTAGGGTTTCTTAACCCTAATTTGCGAAAATTGTAGAAAGGTTTTTTAAATCCTTTCCATTAATCCAAGATTTCGAGATCTAGGGTTTGCAAACCCTAAGATTTCGAGATTTGCCTCCTTCCCCAATATAAGATCCTAAATTTTAGGGATTTGGATGATCCCATATCTTGTAATTATCCTTTAATAGTTAAATATGGTAATTAAAGATCTTGAATTATCCCATCCCTATTTTTCGAAATTTAGAAGGGATTTAAGGGATTAGGATAACTTAAATGTTTAAATGGTAATTATCCTTATGATTTAGATAATCCCTTATGATTTGATAATTTAAATTAATAGTTTAATTTAAGATAATTATTAAATCAAAAGTTTTAATATTTAAAATTTTAATTTAAATGGTATTAAATTTTGAAAATTTTAAATTGTAGATTAAAACCCTAGTATTTTGAAATGTTTAAAATACACCATATACTATTATATTATTACAAGCTTAATAAATATATATATGTATAATTAAAATGCTAGTCTTACCGTTAGTAGGCCTCATTCACGAAGTCGGTCTATAAGGTGGGTATAAGGTTGCTGCCTATAAAATGCCGTTTAATGGGTGTACACTCACACCCACCGCTTGCTTGACTGGTGGAGGGTCGTTAGCCGAACGGGTAGGATAGGGCAACCTCATCTCCTCATTAAAAGTATAATATAAGAATACAAAGTAACTACATGTTTTTCAAAATTCCCAATCCTAGTTACTTTAGGAAAAGTGAATTGATGCAATCCCATGAAATTACACTTTGCACCCTTGCTAAGAAGTTAGTGGAGCGTGCGTGGTTTACCGGCACACTAATTGGTTCTAAGCAAAGGTGGTAAAGGGTGATTCATTGTTTATCATAGTTCGTTGGAGCGTGTGTGGTTTACCGGCACATCGAATAGGTGATTGTTACAATGAAGGCACCGTGTAGATTTGCATGGTTATTCACACCCACTTTGTGATCCTCGGTATCCCAGTCACAAACGAGAGGGGCATATCGATATTTAAACATGCCATTGAAAAGTTCAATGAATCTCATCGAAACCGAGGAATTCTCAATACATTTAGAACTTAATGTTATGTTTTTCATGGTGGAGAATTAGTGAATCGTCATTCACTTACCTTCAAATTGTTTGCATATTGGATTACGGCATCCCTTTTCTAATATGTAAATATTGTTGATGGATCCTAGCCCTAATTTTCTTATTGGGTGATAATTAGGGATTCAAATTTTAATCTATCTTTGTCATTTCTATTTGTAGATGTCGAACGCAAACAACGCTGCTGCTAGTTCATTCACATTGATGAGCCTTTGCCAAAAGGTGACTTTCGATGGAACGAACTTTAGCGAATGGATAAGATACATTCGCACAATTGCTCGCTACGAGGACAAGGAGTATGTCCTTGATGAGAAGCTCGAGAAGATCAATCCAGAAATCGCTACTCCGGCTGAAATGACTGCTTTTGAGACTCATGAGCGTGATGCAACGAAGGTTCATTGCATCATGATAGCCACAATGAACTTCGAATTCCAAAAGTCCTATGAGGACATGTATCCGTACGAAATGCACCAAGACTTATTGGAGAGATACCATCAAAACGCGAGGCAGGAACGTTATGAGATCTTCACTAACATGATCTCCGCTAAGATGGGTCATGGAGAATTTCTAACCATGCACCTGCAAAAGATGCAAAGGTATGTCGATCGTCTTCGCAAGTTGAATGTCGACTTTGGGGAAGATTTGGCTATCGACATGGTGCTTCATTCCTTACCTCCGTGTTAAAACCAATTTAGGATGACCTACCACATGAACAAAGAAGAGGTCACCCTAAGCAAACTCCAAGGTCTCCTAAGGGTTGCTGAGAGCAACCTCAAGGATAAGTCTGTTGCACCAAATCCCAATCCACCCGCTCCTCCTGTTTTGGCCATTGGGCAAGGAATAGGAAAGAAGAGGAAGGCTTCGTCTAAGAACCATCGCAAGGTTAAGTCCCGAGATGGTGCCTCTTCTAGTGGGACCAAAGTTGATCCTGCTAAACCCTGTCCTAACCCAAAGGAGGCAAAGTGCCACCATTGCCACAAAATAGGGCATTGGAAGAGAAGCTGCCCATAATACCTGCAAGCTATCAAGGAAGGAAAGATCAAGCCATCTTTCGTAGGTATTTATACAATTAAATCTAATGATTCATCTCATGCTATTTCTTGGGTTCTTGATACCGGGTGTGCTTACCACATTTGTTCTGAATTGCAGGGACTAAGAAGAAATAGGGATGTCGAGCATGGAAGAATAAATCTAATCATGGGGAACAGAAGATCGTTGCTTGTGACCAAGATTGGAGTGTATTCTTTAGTGCTTAGTAATGGTTTATGTTTAGATTTAAATAATTGTTTCTACTCGCCAGAAATGGCAAGAAACATCATTTCGTTTCATGGTTTGTTTAGACAAGGATTTAGATTTTCTTTTAATAATGAGAATGGTTCAATTTATGCTTATCTGAATGGTGTCTTATATTTTGAAGCAATGTCATGTAATGGAATTTATGAAACTGTTATGATTGTAGATAACCTAGGAAATGATGTTTTATGCCTGGATTCGTCCAATAGTATGGATAAAGCATGTTTGTGGCATTGTCGTCTTGGACATGTCAACAAGAAGCGCATAGCCCAACTCCAAAAGCATGGAGTGTTGGAGTCAGTTGAGCTTAGGGAAGATGACACGTGTGAGTCTTGTTTACTTAGAAAGATGACCAAGTCACCCTTCATTGGTTCTTGTGCAAGGGGTGAGGGTTTGTTGGATCTCATACATACCGATGTATGTAGACCCTTTAGATCCACCACAAAGGATGCGAACCGCTTCTATGTGACTTTCATCGTTGATTATAGTAGATATGGGTATATTTACTTAATCAAGCAAAAGTCAGAAACGTTTGAAGAGTTCAAAGAATTCAAACATGAAGTGGAGAATCAATTGGGCAGGAAAATCAAGATGCTTCGATCCGATCGAGGAGGAGAGTACATAAGTCTTGAATTCCACGACTATCTTAAAGAATGCAGAATCGTTTCGCAATTAACGCCACCTAGGACACCACAGTTGAATGGTGTGGCAGAAAGGCGTAATCGAACCTTGTTGGACATGGTTCGTTCTATGATGAGTCGTGCTTCACTACCTATCTCTTTTTGGGGGTATGCCTTAGAGACTGCCGCCCATATCCTTAACCTAGTCCCTACGAAAAAGGTTGCCAAAACACCTCACGAGATGTGGACAGGGAAAGCTCCCTCGTTGGCACATATCAAGGTTTGGGGTTGCGAGGCTTTCGTAAGACGAGATACTCACGACAAGCTCGAACCTCGTAGTGAGAGATGTATTTTCATCGGCTACCCGCAGAAATCCTTTGGATATCTCTTCTATAGACCGAGTGACAATGTTGTCTTCGTTGCAAGGAGAGGGGTTTTCCGAGAGCGAGAACTCATAAGCCAAGGAGACAGTGGGAGGCAGATCGAGCTTGAAGAGATTCAAGAGTCGAGTGATGAAGGAACCTCTACCGCTGGCACTCAACCCGAGGAGGAAACTCCGGTTGAACCAATTGACAAGTCCTTACCTCTAAGACGTTCCGAAAGAGTTAGAGTTCAACCCCAGTTATATGGTTTTCATATTACTACCGAAGGGGACACGTAAATTAGTGATGGTACACTAATAAATCTAGATGAACCTAAAAGCTATAAGGAAGCCTTGACAGGCCCGGAGTCTGCGAAATGGAAGGAGGCAATGGACAACGAGATTCAATCCATGTATGATAACCAAGTTTGGAATTTGGTTGATAATGTGCCCGGACGTAAGACCGTTGGGTGCAAATGGATCTTCAAGAAGAAGACCGACGTGGATGGAAATGTACACACATATAAGGCGCGATTGGTTGCGAAGGGCTTCACTCAAACTCTCGGAGTTGACTATGATGAGACCTTCTCACCAGTTGCGAAAATAAAGTCTATTAGGGTGATGCTAGCCATTGCTGCATTTCATGATTATGAAATATGGCAAATGGATGTCAAGACCGCTTTTCTTAATGGGAAGTTAGCTGAGGATGTTTACATGGCTCAGCCAGAGGGTTTTGTCGATGCGAAGCATCCGAATAGAGTGTGCAATCTTGAGAAGTCCATTTATGGGCTTAAGCAAGCATCTCGCAGATGGAATCTTTGTTTCGATGAGAAAGTGAAAGAGTTTGGATTTGTACGAAGCGAAGATGAATCATGTGTATATGTCAAAGCCAGTGGGAGTATAGTTTGCTTCCTCGTTTTGTATGTCGATGACATACTACTCATAGGAAACGACGTCCCGACACTGCAGGAGGTTAAGTCCTGGCTCGGGAGGTGTTTCGCTATGAAGGACCTCGAAGAGGCTTCCTATGTTTTGGGAATAAGGATAGTAAGAGAACGAAGTAAGAGACTAATAGGACTTAGTCAGAACACTTACTTAGATAAAGTACTAAAACGTTTTAGTATGGAAAATTCGAAGAAGGGAGGATTACCGATACAAAGTAATGCCAAGTTGAGTAAGACTCAAAGTCCGAGTACCGAAGCTGAGATAGCAAAAATGAGCCGAGTTCCATACGCTTCCGCAGTTGGCTCAATCATGTATGCTATGACTTGTACTCGCCTTGATGTAGCCTTTGCTTTGAGCATGGTTAGTAGATATCAAGGGAATCCTGGCAGATCCCATTGGATTGCGGTAAAGAATATCCTTAAGTACCTTCGGAGGACGAAGGAATGGTTTTTAGTCCTCGGAGGGAGTGATGACTTGAAGGTGTGAGGGTATAGTGACGCCAGTTTTCAGACCGACAGGGACAACTACCGTTCGCAGTCGGGCTGGGTCTTTACCCTGAATAAAGGAGCAGTTACTTGGAAAAGTTCCAAGCAGGAAACCGTAGCTGATTCAACGTGCGAATCAGAGTACATTGCAGCGAGCGAAGCGTCAAAGGAGGCAATATGGTTGAAGAACTTCATCGGTGATCTTGGAGTTGTACCTGCCATAAAGGAGCCTATGGAAATTTTCTGTGATAATGAAGGAGCGGTTGCCTTGACCAAGGAACCGAGGGATCATGGTAGATCTCGTCATATCGACAAGAAATATCACTTTATTAGACATCGAGTAGAAGAAGGACAACTCGTGGTTAAGAGAATATCATCAGAAGATAACCCATCAGATCCGCTTACGAAGGGACTGAGCAGGGTTAAGCACTTGCAGCATGCTAGGAGTATTGGGCTGAAGGATGATATTAGTTTAGATTAGATAGTATTAGAAACATATAATAGATAAATGTAGTTAACATTTGATGATTAAATAAAGGAGTATTATTTATGAGTAATGTTACTGTCTTATGTTAATTGTTTAATTATTGTTTCACTTTGCATGTTTTGACTTCCAGAATAATTGAGTTTATTAAGAATAATCGAATTATTCAAACTGTCCACAATCATTCATATGTTGGAAGTAGGTATGAATGAAGATTTTCATGAATTGGTGTGTAGATTGTCTAAATGGTATTAGACATAGCAAAAGTTTGTTACAACGTTCATGAGTGCTTATGAAATAGTTTTGAGCATTGGAACAAACCTGCGCTTGCTGGGATCACCTTATGGAATGTGATAAAAGGGTGATCGCACGATAATAATATCATATGTTCTTAAAACCTAGATATATGGTTTGTTATTTGTTAATTGGTTGTACATTGATAATGCGAAACCGCATCAGTAACTTGATGTTATAAAACGCATTGTTGTGTATAGTTGATTAATGAATAAGTAAATGTATATAAGTCGAAGTTTATCTGTTACTTTTATCCTAAGAGGGTAAAAGCGATATCTCGGCCACTCGATAATTTGATTTGACTTATGTGACGGGCCCGGTCAGAACTAAATGATGTGTTTGATTAAGTTCTATGTCGAATAAATCTGAGATCGAGAAACCAACTGCTGGACAAAAGATTCCATAGAATTGTCCGCATAATATTTAAACAGAGGACTATACGATCCCTTATCTAAACGACAGGTTACTAATAAGATCAGAGTTTGACAACGTCTTTGAGAGCTACGATTGCTAATCGAGTTGCACGTTACATTTGTGGTTACTAGACTTATCCAAGTGGGAGATTGTTGGATTAGTGTCTAAGCCCGTAACCATATTTGGTAAGTACTTGACCCGGTTGTGCATGGTCCTTTTGGGTTGCCTTCACCAAAGCAACTTGACTAGAGAAGTTAAATAGAGAGAGTGGTTATTATGATTTATTAATATGTTATAAGAATTGTATATTAAAGGAAAAATCATATTTGTTTAATTAATATTGGTCAATAATTAATTAGGAATTAATTTTGTGATCAAGTGTAATTAATTAAACTAGAGGGGCTGAATTGTAATTATGAGATAGTTGCAAGATAGGGCAATAATTATCCTTATTAAAGGATAGACGAATTCAAGGATAAGGATATCCTTAAAATCGTCCAAGGTCAAAGAGATAAGGGTTTTCAAGGCTTATCTTGTGGTTGCTTGGTGGGCAAGTAACTGGATAAGGATAAGGACTGAAACCCTAATCCCAACCCTAAATAAAGACCCCTAAGGCCTTAGAATTTCATCCACTTGATCCCTAGAGCATCTAAGGACGATTTCTACCTCCTCCCTTTTCTCTCTATAGCCTCTCCAATTGCTTGTGGTGTTTGTGAGCCATTAGAGGCATTACACTTGTGGTGCTTGCTTTCAAGACTTAGGGTTTGAAGATTTAAGTTGTTATTGCAATATAACAACAAGAGGTATTTAATCTAACCTTGTATATTAATTTCGAAAATAGCATTGTACTTTAGGGTTTTATTCTTGTGTTCATAATGTTGTGTATCTAATAGCAAAACATAGATCCAAATCTAGGGTTGCATGCACACATAGGATTGTTTGTATAAAGCCCATCAAAAACTCCATGGACTATCCATGATAGCTTAGCCCAACCTAAATGAACTTTGCCCATTCCATATATATATATATATATATATATATATATATATATATATATATATATATATATATATATATATATATATATATAAGACTTCATATTTAATTAGTTCCTTTTAATCACTAAATTAATTCTTGATCAATACTAATTAAATAGGGAAAATTTCATATATATCCTTGCAAACATTAAGAATTACGTATATATCCTTCCAAAATTTATAATTACTTATATATCCTTCTTAAACTATTAAACTCTCATTTATATCCAATCTTATAATTTAATAAGATATAAATCAATTTAATATCTAAAATAAATTTATAAATCAAAGTTACCAAAATACCCTTTCTAAATTATCTCCCAAATTAAAATCTATTATATTTTGCTATGAATTGTTAATAAGCTTTTGAGTTCAAAATCACGCCTCTTAATTATGTTTAGAAGGATTGGTCATCCAATCTGTGAACCATTGAGTAGTTTGAGCCCCCCTTTGCATCTCATCCCTACCACTCACATTATCCGCCACCATACTTGAACTGCTACCACCAACAACCGCCTGTTGTAGAGGTGGTACAATAGCTGCAGCTGCACCAATTCGTCCAAATCTTTCAAGGGTTTGGTCCATCAATTCGCCCAAATCTTTCAAATCTGGAAGGGTCAAGTTTTCTATTCGCCGAGATCCATCTCTCCCTCCTCGTGTTCTCTCCTTACCTTTTGCCCTTGATAGCTAGTACTGGTTTCTCCCTTTTTCTTAATCTTGTCCCCACTCATTTAAATTGACTCAAATTTTTTACGAGTTGAGAATCATGAATCATGAATCACAATTGAATGTACAAAAATTGGCATCAAGTATCAATAGAAAGGGGTTCAGGTAACCTAATGTCGAATGTCCTTGGTTCAAAAGTAATGTGAGACACCTCAACGATAAGTCTTTGTACGCGATTGAAGTTCCCATACCATAATCTAACTGTAGAAGCAGCGTCTCTTAGACTTTATATTACAGGCCCTTCTTGATTTCCCATCTGGTTTAAATTTTCTTACAGGTGCCACTCATTTGGCAAAATATTTATACAATTCCCAAACACCAAATCTTGAAACATTTCAGCAATTTACACCAATTACCACCCTTTTATTCCAACAGCAGGTAATCAACCTCATTATCCATTAAAGAGGAGGATAATAAATTGTCTATTGTAAACCAAAAATTAATCGATGCAAGAACTTAATCAAATACGAAATCAAAATTAATGGAATGAAGAACAGGATAAATCTGTTGTGATGAAGAAGAGAATAATGAGGCTATCAACGATTTGTATAAGTGAGCGATCAAGAAGAAACGGCAGGAGTTCTTCACTTCACGTCAAGTTCTTCACAATGAGTTCCTGAAGGTTTTATTAAATAACGTGTGTTTTGAAGTTTTCCATATTTAATTAGGTTTTAATCCTAATTAAATTTATTTAGTTTTTTTCTTTAACAATTTGGAAAGGGTATTTTGGTATAATTATCTTTTATTTTGATTTTTAAATATGTATTATTGTATTAAATTAATTTATACCTTATTTTATTATAAGATTGGATATAAATGTGAGTTTAATAGGTTAACAATGATATATATGTAATTATGAATTTTGGAAGGATATCCATGTAATTTTTAATGTTTGTAAGGATATATATGAAATTTTCCCAATTAAATAATATGATTCCACATTAATATATTGGAACTTATAATATATTAATATAAATCATAAATATACTATTCTCAAAAGACTATCCATATAAATTGTGTCGGTGAAGTGCTGCCCAAATGGACCATGTCGGGTCGGGTCAAGTACATACCAAATATAGTTATGGACTTAGAAATTAATCCAACAAAATTCTCTCTTAGAAACTATGTTGTAGCCAATGGCTATAGCTGGTGGTTTAAAAATAATGAAATGGATAGGTTTCTAGTTAGGTGTTGTATATGAAAGAATTCAACATACCCTTTTAGTTTGTTTGCATCCTACGTATGAAAGAGGAAATAAATTTTCAAATTAAGCCCCTTATACTAGAGTACAAGTCCTCAAGGGCATTCAAACTTCAGTCAGTTGTAACATATAAGTGGATATGGAAACAGTTTCGGAATTACATTTTGGAGATGAAAAAATGAGTTTGAGGGATATGTAAGCCTAAGTATCTAAGAGATTCAACATTAATGTGAGTGTTGGTTAGTGTAGGAATACAAAAAAAGTTTGCGTTATCTGAAACTGAGGGAAGTTTGAAAGAACATTATGCAAAATTGTTGGATTATGTAACTAGAAATAGAAGGGCGAATCCAGTTTCTCATGTTGAGGTGTATTTAGAGTTGTAGCTTGATGATATTGTGGTTTTTGAAAGGTTTTACATTACATGAATGCATAAAGGTCATTGGAATTGGTGGCTACTTTCTAAAGGGCACATGTAGAGGGGAGCTCCTATCAATAGTAGGAAGGGATACCAATAATTACATTTATCCTTTAGTTTGGGGAATAGTAAATGTTGAGAATAAGAGAAAATGGAAATGGCTTTTGGACCATCTGATGGAAGACACTGAAAGGAAATGGTCGTGACATTACAATACTCCTAGATGGACACAAGGTATATCCATTACCATTCTATTGATTCAATTATTTTGATCATGCATACATTAACCACTCTATTGTTTTCATCAATGATTAATAGAAGATATAAAGAAAGACTACCTGATGTGGAAAAATGATTATGTGCTAGGCCATCCTAGCTAACTTCAACAAAATATTTAAATGTGAACAATATTTCAAACCTTTTTAAAGGGTTGTGAGAGCAACAACAATACCAAACTTTGAAGTAACAACAAATGAGATTAAATTCATAGAAAGCAGGGCTTATGATCATCCAAAAATGAACTAAGTGGGTACAAAAGGCATTCCATGTCAAGGGCATGCTTTCCACAAAAATATACCATTTTTAACCAAATTGGGCACACCATATATCAATGCCTAAGTAAGCCCAGTGGACCAGGTGGACCAAGTCAAAGTGGATCTAAATCAACTCTGGTTTACATATCTTTGAAGGTCTCCATACAATGACTGCAAGATATGTGTCTTTCTAGTGTAGTTTGGTTTATCGATGACATAAAAAGACATATGAAATATGATTATGGGGTAGATATGTTTGAAGATGATGAAAATACGGTTTTTGTTTTTGGTTTTAAGTAACGCCGTGATTTTCACCAATTTTTTTAATTTTAAAACATCATTTAACGGAAATTAGCAACAAAAGTCTGTAAATCAATTATTTCCAAAACAATCACTAATGTTACGTTTAAAATCAAAACAACCAAAATCAAAAACTAGTTATGTATGATAATTCAAAACATCATGATTACCAACAAGACATGTCCAAGTTGTATCAACATAACTAAAATGAAAACTACCCAAAAGGAAGTTCCCCCACTCACCAGGACACACTCTTAAAGAGCCTGAACCAACACATGGAAAATGAAACAAGCAAATAGCAAGTGTCAAAACTATTGCATGAGTCAATCATAAGTACAGTGTACAAGAAAACATACATATCTCACATGGAGCAATCAGCTACTAAGACTTGGCTAGTCTAGTATGCACACCACTATAGCATAGCTAACTTAGGTAGAGAGATCACACGAAACCTCATCGCAAAACGAACACGAGTCCACTAATAAGAATCCCAATAATGAGATGCTCACATACCATCATGACTTTTCCAGCAAGTCAACACCCTACAATGGCCCGACTCAACCTGCCGGTCATTGAGCCACTAGTGACAGCACTATACTGCGCAAACTCCCGACTATTCCATATAAATAACAAACCAACAGATGGGTCTCACTACACATCTGCCAGCCCACTCACAAAAGTGAAATCCACGGTGTCTCATTACATGCCATAACGCCATCCAGCCATTGGGATGAGAAGCTTACAGCTCCTCACCTTTCTTTCCATCATCTGAACATAAGCATGAAGACTCCCAACCACATCCAATGGGTCTAAAGACGCACTGCCATCATTTCACCGACCAGTAGGAACCCATTCAACATCCCAATCAACACTTGCCAGAAATATAGGATACATAGCATCCTAAAACACATACTCTTTCACAATCTACAGTCACCGTTACATCGCCAAATAAAACATGACCACACCCAACCAGCACTAGATCCACAAATGAATTCTCGTTCCAACTAGAAAGCACAATTTTTCACACCCTCTAGGAGGAAACATAATGCTTCCCCAGCTGACTATGTTCCTTCTTAATTATAACCTTACCCAAAAGGTGACATACCAACGAATTGAACGATGCGATGAACCTTAACTGCTATTAGACACATTCTTCTAACTACCACCACAAGATACCACACATTGAATAAGATTGAAAACTCCCATCAATGAGAAAAAACCAATAAAACTTCCAATATCAAAGAAGAACACAAAAAAATATCCAGAAATGCTGCTAAAAATCCTGGTCGAATCAATCCAAAAACCAACCCAACTGAATCGACCTGCCAAACCGAACTTTGTGTAACCACGATGATAACTAAAAAAACTGAACAACGTTTCTCCGATATCCGATCTTCCAATAACTAAGGCTAGATGAAATCTCAATCCCGTTAGGGACCACAATTTCATAACCTAGAAGTCGGTAAAACACCTACACAAATGCCAAGATACTAACTTTACTGAATTTGACTAAGGGTTGATGCATCAAATGCACCCTCAACTAATGTCGCTTGAAACCTTTGAATAACCTAAACAAACCCTGAGACCAATCAACCATTACCCAACTCAACCAAAAATAACAAACCGATATTAAGGGCTAACCAAGCTTCCCATACCCGATACACAATTAGAATGGTTTAAGATCCTTCACCCAGGTTTATGGAGTTAACACAAAGGAACTACTAACCACAACAATTCCATACCCACTAGCTTGTTGCTGCAAGGGCAACACACACACCTAACGGAAACTTACTTTGTACCCAAGATCTGACCAAACCTCAATTCTCCATGTCCATGGAGGACTCCAGCAGACCGCTGAGGAATGCAACAAGAAACTTCCAGATCACGAATACTTTGATGATTGCCCACATCTTTCCCTAATGCATCCATAAAACCTGAACGAATATCTAACATCCCTAGGCTGCAGATTACTCTGACCTATTGAAATGAAACCATAAAAATCAGACCATCGAATGATTCTCCAAGCAGAATACCTAGTTCTCCCGCACTTAGGGTTCAAACCATCATCGACTGACGTCTGCAACCCTAAAGTGTGAGAGACCGGCTTAACCATGAACATACCCGACCTGACTTTCAGGATGAATATCACAACACAAGATGAAACTATAAACAAGAAATATTCAAATCTCATATGGAGACTTCAGAGACCTTTCTCCCATTATCACCCATTAAACTTAGCGAAATTAGAAAGAACACCATTGGATAGACTTAGCACCCAATGGAACTAAACTTACGCACATGAAACCTTACACTTGGAGAGTTGATCCACAATCTCATCCTCCCATTGAAACTTTAAGAATACCCCCATAGATGCTCAAAACATAACTCTAAAAAACTCAACACCTCCACAAAACTATTTTTGCAAGAACAAGATCAATTTTATGTCTCTCTAAATACACTCGATCTCCCAGAATCGATGTTATGTATTCCATCTACGACACGACCTTCACCTTGTCCTTCGAAAAACAACAACAACCATGTCTCAAATATCATTTCGCTATAACACAGAGATGATTTACTTTAAGCCAGAATTTACCTTCCGTCAGCAGAACTGGTGAGGAGATCACCAAATCCTATATTAACCATCGACTAACCTACAACAACTCTCTCTTCCCTTAAGCACAAGAGGTAGCAAAACAAAACCCCCGATGTAACAAGTAACATCCCTTTCCATCGGCTAACCACTCAGCTTCAGGATGCAATCCTCGAGTTGATCATCACAACAACTTCCTTCTTGAGTTCTGCAACTCAGACTGGCACTACTTCGATCAATGTCATCAATTTCTCTGAATTAGCTAAACCTTACAAGTCTGTACAAACCATATCCAAAATGTCATGTAAACTCAGGCCCAAACAATTACCGGTCTTATTTTACACAATCAAAGCCGACAGAACGACATCGACGGGGATGAATGCAATTAACACTAGTGTTATACTACACTATCTACCCTCAACTAGCTTCTTAGAAACCTTTTTTACACTTCTTAAATCCTATACAAATCTTGTTCTTTCAACAATATGGGTCCCTACTACCTTCCACACATATTCATATGTGTCCCAAGAAGCGTGTTAATGTCCCTAAGTCACTACACCACACCACTATCAATCTCAGTTACACGTGCTACCGTAGGCACACACACTACCGCTCATCCTAGACTCTCTCCCTCAAGGATTCTTCTCACATATGACCACGAACTAGAATGATTTTCTAGAAACTCTTCCACTGTCAAGTGTATCAGCATACCTAAAAGCTTAATTAGAAATCCATCATAAACTTCCTAGATTCTCATATTAGACTTCCTCATTCACAAGTGCTTGCATCAACACACTCTAGCACTCCCCTGAGATCACTAGGAATATTGACCTTGACCCTGCTATCAGTTGCGAAAGAAACTTCTACCAATGTCAACTAACTATCTTAAGAATACAATTACATGCAACAAGGGTTAAACAATCCTCCAAATAAATGATCTTGCACTACAACGGATAGAATCAAACAAGAGCTACACAATAGGTTAAATCAAACATTCTAAAACTTTTTAATTCTTGTGGCATGTAACTTAACGTATTCACTTAATAGCTAACCAACATTAATATAACTTTCACATAACACAAAGCAAGCAACATTAGAGCAGAAAAACCATTAGGTAAAAGGGATTATAAAGATCATGAAATTCTAACACATAATTCATGAGGATCCTTGGCCTACACATGCATCACTAACAACTCACATAGCACACACAAATAGGCATCTCTCCTAGCAGGCACTCTAGCATGCAACCATGGGTTGATCCTTAGCCTGTCTTATAGAATACACATAATACTATAACACACATAATAGCAAGTCAATCACAGCATATAAATTCAGTATGCATATTTTGGGAAATAACTTTAGGAGCTCCGACTGACTGTACACATCGTAACTTATCTTTTCTTCTATTGAAATGAATATTTTCCAAAAATGATCTGTAAAACTCTCAGTTACATAGTTTGAGTTTGGAATCCCACCAATGTTCATCCAAATCCCTCAAACCAGGGCAATGATACCAAATTGTAATGTTCCAAAAACCCACGCTAACTTTTTCGTTTTTAACATAATATAACATCCATTTTTAATAAAGTTACATTCAGGATAAGTCATTTTTCCATAAACCATTATTCAAAAATCAGAGTTATAACGAAGACAATGCAAAATGTTGAATCATAAAGTTGTTGATGTGTATGTACAGTCATGCCTTCGTCGTATAGTAAGCAGCTTCAAAATATTTAATCCACAATTGTATGCCCAAATCTTAGTAAGTTCCCCAAAATATCTCATACGACACAACATAACAATCAACTATGGGTTATCAGCAACCTTGGGGACTATCAACAATCCCAGTGGGCAAACGACTCGTCCTATGGATTAACAACATACCACCTGGGTTATTAGCAATCTTGGGGACTATCAGCAATCCCATGGACTTTCAGCAGTCTAGGAGTTATCAACAACTCAGTTCACATATAGCAGCAATCAGTAGATAAGACTCAACTGGTCAACATGCACACACTACCACACATCCAAGTATAGTGAAAGGACTTACCTCGCAAGTAGCAGCTAAACACCAAAACTCTCAACCAGCAAAGACTAATCCTACATGGCACCAAACATCAATAAAGAGTACCCCTCTCATTCTATAGTCCAAAACCCTTAGTTTGACCAAAATTCAACATGTCACACCCCCAAACCAGAACTGCGGAATCGTTCGAGGGTGGATGACTTTATGTATTATCATAACAGTTGAGTAAATAGTAAAGAAAGAAAACACAACTATCATAAATATAATTTAAAAAGTTACATGGTTGATTGTAATACATGTTTCAAAAGAAATTACATTATGATGATATAATAAGTTTGAAATTTGATGCCTTAGCGTTCCTTCCCCAAAAGCTGTGGTTTACTTATATTACTGAATCCCTTAGAAATACAAGTAGTTTTGAAAAAGTGTCAACAATTAAGTTGGTGAGTTCATAAGAATTTTTGTATAAGAATTATATGTCTTTTTGTATAAAGTAACCGAGTTTGTTTATAGAAAATCCAATATTTCTATAAATGAATGGAAGTTTTTAAAAGTTCCAAAAATCGGAATGCATAAGTATTTTCCATACCTAAAATAGTGTAAGTAGATTTATATATGTATATATAAACACTAAGGTGTTTGATAGCCCCGTAAATCAAATGTTTTAATACTTCATGTGATTTTTATAATCGTACTATTCATCCAGAATGCCTATCACAACGTTCTTCAGGCGTTGGAATGATATGATGTTGTCAACCCAGACCTGTCGGTCCAACTGTAGCTAACAGTTTAGGTTCGGGATTGTCAATCCCGTATAAATCTATACACAAGAATCACGCTCTCCTTACAAGAGATTATGGTTTATAACACAGGACTTGAAATGCGTACTTGAAAGTATGTGAGGTTAAATGTCTCACAAAAGTTTGTATCAAATAGATATACGTATGAAAAGTCCATTTTCTTGTAAATGTAAGTATTTCCTTTCTATAGTGTTCATAGAGTGTAAAATATCATGAATATCTCATAAACTATACCTATTATAGTTTTTCAAAGGTGTGCTTCATTTCAATGATAACCCTTAGTGTGCTACCAACTTTGCATGTAAAGTATAACATTTGTAATAACGTTATTTTACGTATTTAACATTTATACACAAAATATAGATAAAGCATTTGAAATTGTATGTAACGATTTGTGTTTTAACATAAGTTTCTCTTGCGTTTCACTTGTATTTATCCCCCTAAAATACAGTAAAAACGTGAAAATATAGGGGTATGTACTCACCTGGTAAGTGGGATGAATTTAAGAAAACGAGACTTTTCTCGGGCAGCACTTCGACCGGAAAATGGAAAATTTTTCTGGATTTTTGGACCTTCAGACCATCTTCGTAGCTTGAATACGTAACCGGTACATCGTGATAGTTTTAGGAGGCTCGAGAGTGAGAAAATACGGGAAAAATTTTGTGAATTAGCTAAAGAAGTCGGAAGCCTCGCACCCTTTATATAGGGGTGGAACTGGCCCTCGTACGTTGGGCGTATTCGCGTATGCTAGGCGTACGTCATGCATGACGCACTCTTTGGAATCTGGACTTCGGATGGGACAGGCTAGAGGGTAGCGGGGGACGTGGTCGATCTGAGGCCGAGCACTGAGTACGCTGGGCGTACGCTCGTACGCTATAGCGTACTCCCCTAGGTTTGTGTGCCCCAATTTTCTAAAATGTGTAACTTTCGCTTACGAGCTCTGTTTTTGACGTTCTTTATATCCACACGTAGGTGAGAATATAATATACAAATTTCATTTAGACTTCGTTGGCAAATTTTGAATTTATTTTTAATTATATATTTTTAATAGGCCGGGAGAGGAAAAGACCGTTAAAAATTCATAACTTCTTCATCCGATGTCCGTTTTCGTCTGTCTTTTTACCGTTGTACTACTATTTTCGAGATCTTCAATTCTCATTTGGGTTGTGTCTGCTAAATATCGCTCGATCTCTATTTCGAGTTTTTAGCTGTCTACCGCTACTCTGAAACTTAGAAAAAATCATAACTTCCTCACACGAAGTCAGATTTGGACGTTCTATTTTATGTACATTCACGGTTTAATGATATCTACAACATTCATTTAGATACCTAAGGCTAAAAAGTATTTTAATGAAAATTTGCGTTTTACGCTTAATAGTGTTTTATCGGTTTTGCTGCGGATTTTCGATTGGTCATAACTTCTTCGTTAAAACTCGGATTTTTGTCTTCTTTACATTTCTGAAAACCTTGTTATGATATCTATTACTTTATGTATCCCATTTGAGACTTCTGAACATTTCATTTCTGATGTTATTTTTATTTATTTATTAATTCAAAATAGATTACAATACTTGACTTAGGTGATTACATTGACTTGAAATATCGGGTTGTCACACAACACATGCCAAAAGTCAAAGTCACCAGCCAACAATTTCAACCATCATGCCTCACTTCGTGACCAGCCCTTGGTCACTTCGTGAGGGCACACTCAACCCAATTCCAGCTCGACTCGCTCCAACACATCTAACTTGCTCATGGACAATCCATTAGACAAACCTCATGACATAAAAATTCCTCTATCACATCGTGAGTATACAAGGCACAACAAATACGGGTTCTATCATGGTTACGTCGTGACGCCCTTAGTGTCACGTCCTTACTACAGTCTGAATCAACATTTCAATGATTTGAGTCCTTAATCCATTAAGTAATCAACTCCAACTTTCTTGAAGGCTTTATCCATTCCAAATGACCATAAAAATCATTGCTTTTTAGACATGCATGTCCAATGCATGTCTTAAACGCAAGTTAGGTCAAAATGACTAAAATAAGATCCTAACTTCAATCATGGTGCCCAAAAGATCATGAAAGATCATATTCATAGACTAAAATACTCTTGTGACAAGTTAGAATGATAAAGTTACAAGCATTTTCACATCCCACAACACAATCGTCGTTTAATGGACCTAAAACAAGCTTAGAATCTGGATCTAACAACTTATAAGCATATATGCAGAAACTTGAATCATACCCAAATTCCATAAGATAGTTGGAAGCTGAGATCTTCTTAAGAAAGTCTCCACAACTCCATCTTGAAAGAACTTCCTTCCAAAATCCACCATGAAATCTAATATTGGATGAAATGGGAGAGGGGAGGATCAAAGTGTTGAAAGGGAGGCTAGGGATGGACGCTAAGAAAATACCCTTAAACATCAATTCTTACCTTTAAATGCCTTGGAAACCCTAAAATGTTTCAAAATGGTCATCTAGAAAACTACTTGACAATGCTTTGGGTTAAGCTCTTTTCTTATAGGTCCTCTTTCATCCTATTAGGATATCACTAAATGTAGATAGGATACGCACCTATGTTTTAGGTCACTACCCTCGACCCTCTAATTTTATTCCCCATATAATATTAATACGTTATTAATTCAAACTCAAGGGACATACATCATTCACCACTATTCTTCACTATGTGATCATGCATAATTTATAAAACGCTATATTAAAGCATATTGCATCACTATTCTTCATTATGTAATCATGCGTAATTTATCAAACACCATATTAAAGCATATTATATCATCATTATGCTTCACTGTGTAATCATGCATAGTTTATCAAACAGCATATTAAAGTTGTTGGATTAAGGTGTTTAAGCTCATAACTAATTTGGTATAAACATGTAATAAAAGCAAAGTCCTTTTTGGAATGCCATCATAACTAGAAACTGATTAGAATAACAATTATGGAGATAGGAAATAATTTATTTTTTTATTATATGATTAATAAATAAATTAATAATTGGTTAGAATTAATTTGGGATCAATAGGAATTAATTCGAAGTGCAAGGGCTACTTGGTAATTTCTTAATAGTTGAGCAAAAGAGAGATTCTAGAAGCTTAGACGATTTTGGATACCTTGGAGGGCAATCTAGAATGCTCTAATTAATAAAAGGAAAGTAGATAATTAGAAGAATTTGAAATAATATTATTTTATGTTCAAATTTAGCATTTTTGGGTTTTACTAGCAGTTATATAAATGGTCATAGACTACTATTCTAAGAGATACTCTAGTCAAAAATTCACATCCCTTCTCCTCTCTCCTCTCTTGCGTTATAGTTTCTATCTTTGGGTGTAGGCCATTGGAGGCATCATCCTCTTGGTGCGTGGTTTCTAAAGATCTGCAAAGAAGGAATCAATGAATTGTTTGAAATAACAATTCAAAAGGTATGAAACCCTAAAACTATGAATTTCGATTCTAGTAGGGTTCTTCTAGTATCTATAGTTCATGATATGTTGCCTTTAATGTGAAGACATAGATGCTAGTAGGTTACATGTACCCTTAATTGTTAAGTTTTATTCTTCTGCATGTACATGATTTTTGTAACCTATAAAACCATCAGTAGTATCAAAGCTTGATTGTCTTAAATTGAGTGTGCATGAGATGAACTGAAAACAAAACAAAAAACGGCATGCCACGTCTTTCCTTTTTTGTTTTTTTCTTGTTTTGATGCTTTATCTGATTAGTTGATTGTTAATTAGTAATTATATGGTTTTCGTCCTGTTAAAATTCGATTTTTATTTTCCTTGTATGATTAAATAAACCTAATTGAGATTTTAGGAGATAAACATGGAAACATAATCTAATTATAAGATAATTGCATGATTAGCCTCGTGGATTTTAATATTTAATTTAATTAAAGATAATCAACTAATAAATATTAATTCCATACTTTATTGAATGATTACATTGATTTAAGTAATAGTTTAATTAAAAGATAAAGATCAATCATTCGAATCAATAGTAGGCCTCATTCACGAAGCCATTCCATAAGAGGGGTATAAGGAAGCGGCCTATAAAATGATCGTTAAATGGATTTCCTTTTCATCCATTGCTCCTTTATGTGGTGGAGTGTCGTTAGCCGAATGGGTTTGATAGGACATAAAAAGTTTAAAAGTATAATTCATAAAGTACTAGAACATTCTTCAAAAAACCCACTCTAGTTACTTTAAAAAAATGTGAAATGTATGCTAATCCGTGGAAACACATATCATTTCTTTTCTAAGTCGTTAATGGAGCGTATGTGGTTAACTAGCACACTAATATGGGACTACAAAGTTGAAACGATGGCACATAATCAATTTTATGATTGTTGATGGAGGGTGTGTGGTTTACCAACATGCCAATATGAAATTATAAATGATTTCGAATATGTCATGCGTGTATGCATGGTTACTCACCTCTTGTTTGTGATCCTCGGTATCCTAGTCAAAAATGGAAGAGTATAATTTTCGATTAAACATGTCATTGATAAGATTCAATGAATCTTAAAAGATAAAGGAGTTTCATATTAAATTGAAATTGGAATTATGCCTACCTAAATAAATTCATAATCAGATTACGACATCCCTCTTATTATTTAGAATTATATTTAGGATGATAGCCTTGAATATTAATTTGGGTGAAAATATTTAGGACATGCTAAATGTCACTCGAGTATTTGGATCATGTTCATGGAGCATTTGGAGCACTTGTAACTCAATGGAGCACTTGGGGTTCATGGAGCATGTGACAAAGGAACAAATCATCTAAGAAATGAATGCTTCGTCTGAAAAAAGAATGAATCAAATTCCAAAGGAATGGATCATACAGAAGGGGGATTGGATCATTTAGAAGACGTTTAGAGCACTTGGGTATGACATGGAGCAACAAGGAAACCTTGTTGCTCCATATGTTAAAGGGATGGTCCAATAGGGATGTTGTTGTATAAAGGGCATACCTTTTTGCGCCATTATGCTCCCTCTTGTTCCATGAGGGATCCGTCTTGTGCCATGGGGTACTCCTGTTGAGCCATGGAGTATGCTCTTGCGCCATGCATGGCCTTGTTGTTCCATGTATGTTCCTGTTGCACCAAGGTGGTGTTTTTGATCCAATCTTGATGTTCTTGTGCCACACTTGAAGCCTATTGTGCCATCTATACACTTGTTGTGCCATCATGGTGCAATTTGGACCATCTTGGTACTTAATGAGCCAATTATACTATGAAGTCCTCTATGGTGCTCAAGATCGTTCAAGGATGCTCAGAAGTTGGTATTGATTAAGGGTTACACCATGTTGTGCCACCATGACGGATGTTAGGCCATTAATGTTCATGATACGCCACTTATACATCATGATGCTCCACTATGTCTCAAGGTGCTCTATCATGTGTGGTGCTGATGTTCATGGGTTGTGTGTCATGGAAGAATGTTCCAGAAGATGTTGTTGTTGGATTAGTGTCTAAGTCCATAACTATAATTGGTATGTACTTGACCCGATTGACATGGTCCATTTGGGTTGCATGGCATCAGAATAATTTGGATAGACTTTTGTGAGAAAAGGATATTTATGATTTGTTAATATATTATATGTTCTAATATATTAATATGAAATCATATTATTTAATTAGTATTAATCAAGAATTAATTTGGAATTAACCTTGTGATCAAAAGGAGACTATTTAAATATATGGCGATTGGTTGTGTAAATCATTCATTCGTATATATATAAGCTTATGATCCATAGTTCTTTATGTTGGGCTAAACCCATGGATACTCAATGGAGGTCTTAACCCATGGATCATGAAGAATATGGAAAGACATGAGTTACATGGTGTAACCCTAATAGCCACAATATATAAGGAACCCATGGCTCAAGAAATTGGCACTAGTGTGTGTACACATGAGCCATTTGAGGTGTCACATTTGAGACACTAGGCTCTTAAGCTCCATTGAATCAAGCTACAACAAAGAGGTATGTAATTATACTAGAATTTATATTATATGTACTTCATAGTATGCTAGTTAGAACAACACCTTGGAAAATTTATATTTGCATGTATAAAGAGAAAACATAGATCCAAGGTATTTAGGGTTTCATGTACACCTTAGGAGTGTTAGAATGCTCAAAATCCTTCAGTGGTATCAGAGCCTAGGCTTGTTTTCAATTATACTTGCTGATAATTGCTGAAAATCAAAGTTTTTGTTGTTCTGGGCTGGGGACTCGCCGAGTCCACTGATGGACTTGACGAGTCCATGTGTAAAATCATCCAACTCGTCGAGTTGGTTCATGCACTCGACGAGTTGGACCCCCAGACAGCATATCTTCGAGTTTTAAGGCTGGAATTGGTCTAGAATCATTACTTTAAACTGTTTTGGACTTATAAAACCTGTTTTTTGATGTGTTAATGTTCATTCTAATCCAATTCAAAAGATAATTGTCAATACATTCATGTTTTGTATTAGTTTAATGATTAGGCTAATTACATGAAAATTGTTTGATTTGAATTATCTTGTTCATATGAGTTTGCTTAGATTAATAGAAAAATTATGTGATAATGAGTTTTCAATCCAAATTGATCTAAAAATTATTCATAAAATGTGTTTTTGTAACTTGTCCTCAACCTATATGAAAAGTCACATTTATGATTCTTAAAAACTCATAAGATTTCCATAAGTTATGAAAAATGGAGAGTCTCATTTTTAAATGTTTTAAAGTCTTCCATAACTTGTCCTCAAGTTATGGAACTTGAAAAGTTTTACATTAAAACTACTTTAAACACATAAGTTATGGAATTGAAAAGTTTTTGAATTGTTCAAAACTTGCCCTCAAGTTTTGGAATTTGTAAAGTTTCCCCTTATGAATACTTTAATTCCAAGTTATACCCTTAGAATTTTAAAAGTTAAAATGAAACCCTTATACTTTATAGTATTATAAGTTAATAATATATATGTATAAGAACAAAGTCAGTCTTACCTTTAGTAGGCCTCATTCACGAAGCCGGTTTATCAGGGGGTATAAGGTTACTGCCTACAAAATGGCAGTTTAATGGGTGTCCACTCTCACCCACCGCTTCCTTGACTGGTGGAGGGTCGTTAGCCGAACGGGTAGGACAAGGACTATAGTTCTCCCTCATTATGCGACATCCCCATTTTAACGGCCAGAAAAGACCGATTTTGTTTATCCTTTATAAAAAATCAGAGTATCTCTTTTAAGAAAAACGTTGCGGAATTTGTTCCCAAAAAAAACATGATAATTACATTATCAAGGCATTTCCGAAGAAATGTATTTTTATTCATTTTAAAACATTTGGGATGTCATCGTCAATACAGAAACATAAGCATAAACAAAACTTACATTCATTATCTCTAGTGAGTTATATCTCCTTAATCTCTCAGTGTAATGTAACTTCATATCAACACCTGAGATATAAATAAGCTGAGTGGGTCTGGTTGGGAAACCTGGTGAGTACATAGGGATTTCAATCCCACAATGTTATAACATATATATATATATATATATATATATATATATATATATATATATATATATATATATATATATAAACTCATACAATATACGATTTCCCCATTTATATAATCAACTCTTACCCCAACCCGTCAGTCCTCACAACAAGATTATCCATACTCACAGACCTTAAATTTTACCTCTTACTTCGGATCTAATCCATGCTCTCGAGTCCTTGACTGTACCTATTCCATACTCTCGAATGAGGGACAATTGGTCTGTGTCTAAAGCCATACTCCCCGATTAATGACAGATGACTATGTCCTGTCCATACTCTCGGACTAAGGACAGCTGACTATGTCTTAATCCATACTCCCGGATTAAGGACACTTGACTATGTCTTAATCCATACTCCCGGATTAATGACGGTTGACTGAGTCCAATCCATACTCTCGGACTAGGGACGAATGACTATGTCTAATCCGTGCTTCTGGATCAATGACATGTTTAAGGGTTCTATTCCCCATATATATCTCACTCGTACTCATTAGGAGATACTGCCCAATGATCCTCATAACAAATTTTAGGTTTACTCATTACCCTAAATCATTATAAATAACTAGATATGTTCTTTAACACGTAATACAGACAACATCAAATAATTTGCACATAAACATATATTTAATACATTCAATCAATACTTTTATTAAAATCATGTTCATGAAAGGGACTATGCACTCACCTGAAAAAGGTGGTGATTCTGCCTTCGAACAGCGCTTCGTTATCTCAAAACAATTATCCCTCGATAAAACCTAGTATCAATATCACTAGGGTTTAGTCTAACGTTAACCGCAACTAATTAATAGTCTAGCTATTATTATTATTATTATTATTATATAAGCGTTAAACAAAACTCTATATAACTCATAATATTAGCCCAAATAATTATTTTAAGGACCTAATAACATTACTATAATTATTTCAAAGTTATATTAAAAATTACGTAGGCGTAGCTCACTTACAACAGGTTTTAAAGAAAACCGGGCTTCGCTTGGAGCAGCGTTTCCGAACCGAAAGACTCTTTATCTCGGGATTCCGGGAGCCTCGGGGCTTCCTTCGGGAGCTAAGGGGTTTACCTAGGGTTTAGGAGGGTTTAGGGGAGCTAGAGAGAGAAAGTAGTGAGAGAAAGAGTGGAGAAATGAGTGAAGAAGCCGGCTGACCTCACTTCCTTTTTATAGCCTGCGAGGCCTCGGTACGCTGGGTGTACCTCGGACCTACGCGGGCGTAGAGCTTTGTTCGTACAACACGTGTTGCGGCTTCGGTGGGGCGACGTGGCTTGCTCTGGTCCGCAGAAGGGTAGAACGTTGGGCGTGCGAGGTTTATACGCGAGGCGCACACGGTACGCAGGGCGTCCGATGCGAGCGCTGGGCGTCCGAGATGCGACGTGTCAAGATCTGAAGCGAGCACCGTGGTCAGCAAGCGACGGCCCTGATCAAGCCACGTCATCAATTTCGCATCAGATTTCGCAATTTGCACACTCGACTTTAAAAATTCGTAACTTTCACATACGAGCTTCGTTTTCGACATTCTTTATATCCACGCGTAGGCGGGAACGTAATCTACAACTTTCTTTTAGACTCCGTCAGCTAATTTTAAATTAATTTTAAAAGTTATATTATTTAACAGGCCGGGATAGGATTGGTCCGTTAAAATCTCATAACTTCTTCATCCGACGTCTGTTTTCGTCTGTCTTTTTATCGTTACGCTACAAATAACGAGATATTTGATTCTCGTTTAGGTTGTGTCAGCTAAAAACCGCTCGATCTAATATTCGAATTTCGGGATGTACACTACTAAGCTGAATCTTCGAAAAATCATAACTTTCTCATACGAAGTCAGATTTGGGCGTTCTTTTTATGGATGCTCTCTGTTTAACGTATTCTACGACTTTCGTTTAGGTCGCTAAGTCTAAAACTCACTCTATCGAAATGTTACTATTTATGCTTCCCGGTATCGTGTCGGTTCCATCGCGAAACTTCGACGGGTCATAACTTCTTCGTTATAACTCGGATTTTGGCGTTCTTTATATGTAAGAAAACCTTGTGACATATTCTACAACTTAGTTAAGATTATTTATTCTAAATAATCTTTTGTCGAAAAATCATTTTCAACCCCTATTATCTCTAAATTGACTAGCTCGGATCTACGGGTGTTACAATTATCTCCCCCTTAGGATAATTATGTTCCAGAATCATCAATGAAACATGGCTCACGTGATGACTCCATACGCTATCTATTCATACTAAGTAATAACCGTAACTTTCATGTTTCTTTGAACGAGTATCTAACTCTAAGACTTCTTGACTGTAGGTGGTGCTCGATCTTGCACTTGCTCCCTATCTCACGTTAGACTCCAAATTATGACCTTCAAGTCACAATCTCGATCATCACTGGATACAAACTTAAGATAAGTTCTTTTATGACTACAATGGATTGATGTGTCATATTTTAATGACCTATCATCGTATGTTGCAATGCTTAGACTTAGGTCTTTTAGAGTCTTCCAGAACAAGCTATACCTTCCTTCATGTTCTAATCACATCTTAAAAGGTAGCATTTCTAGCTACAAGCAACTATCGCGATACCTCTACTGATCGCTTTGATTTTCTTTCACTTCAAGATTTTAACTTAAGTCGGATGCTACATCGGACTTGCTTCTCTGAACTATTTAACATAATTATCGTAGTCGGATTCAATTTGATATGACCGCTAGGGTCGGAATAACAATCATCTTCTTAGTCATTACCGAAACAATGGTAACGACATTCTTGAATAAAACGGTATCAATTACTAGCTTCTTGGTAACCTTGTGACCTTCCCTGATCCAAGTGTGAGTCCTGTGCTTCTGGTAGTATAGGCCTCTACTACCATTCACACCTACTCATACTCGTCCCAAGTATTGTCTCGCAGTTTTCCAAGTCACCATAAAATAAAATCACACAACAACTTAACACATTGGATAGCAAAACGAAAGTTTTTTATATTATTCCTTGAAACGATTACATAGGTGTTCAAGTTCACCCTAGACTATGCCTCTAATAGGCTACACCATAACAGACTATCTACATGGCTTCTTCGTAACTTAATCTTCATATATCCATCCTCACTCCTGATTCCTTGCATCGTCTGCTGCTTCGTTTAGGATTATATGGAATGCTCTTGCCTTCGGTTTTGGCGGCACATTTGGTTTTGCTGCTTCTTCTCTCCTTGGGCAGTCTTTCTTGAAGTGTCCCTCTTCACCACACTTAAAGCATACTTCTCTCTTAGTTGTGCATTCGTTGGCGTAATGACCAGTTTTCCCGCATTTAAAGCAGGTAAACTCTTTAGAGCATTTCCCAATGTGCTTCATTTTGTAATTGTCACACCATTGCATTCCTTCTTCGAACTTCTTTGAACCAGACTTCGAGAATTTTCTCTTCTTGTCGGACCTTGAGGATCCTTCAAACTTTCTCTTCTCGCCAACCTTCATCTTGCCGGCGGCTCTTCCCTTGATCATTTCTTCAACAGACTTGGTAGCCCAGATAGCTGCCTCCAAAGTAGGTGTCTGATGTACTGGCACCGCATACTCCCATGGAAGTCCCTTTGCGTACTTGTCGATTTTTGTCAGCTCTTCCGGGACAAGGCGCAAAGCAAACTCCATCTTGTCCGTGAAGTTGTTTGTGTATTCATCAATAGACATGCTTCCTTTCTTCAAGGTAAGGAATTGGTTTTCTAGCTCGAGCAGATTTTGGGTTGAGCAGTACTTATGTTTGAACTACACCAAAAACTTTGCCCACGTCAGTTACAGGGGCTCATTGGGGCTTAGAGTTTTCCCCAGAGTGTTCCACCAACGAACCACGCCTCCTCTGAACTGGTGTACCGCAAACGTGGTTTGTAGTTTGCCTCTGCAACCACACGTCATGAAAGCTAACTCCATCTCCGAGATCCAATCCATGACACCGATCGGATCTTCCTTTCCAGTGAAAGTCGATGGCTTGCAAGTCAAAAAAATCATTGTACTTGCATCCATTCCTCTCGACTTCGTCATCCTGGTTGTTTTGTTGAACTATTGGTGGGTTGGCTTGACCAACGGTCCCATTGTAGTTCCCACCTTCTGACTGCCCATCGTTCAATTCGGGCTGTTCAACTGGCATTGTAGGTTCGTCCCTATTTTCATGCAACATATGCCTCATTTCTTCCCTTTGTTCAGCTAACATAGCCCGCATCATGGCTTGTACTCCAGCCATGGTGATTGGCTCTGGTGCAACTTCTACTACGACTGGTATTTGCTGTATCACTGGGGGCTGATCTCGGTTCCCATTTGCATTCACGTTTCCGCTACGGGTCCTTGCCGTCCTGATCTATGCACCGAATAAGGTGAATCTAGATCTTTATTTAGGATTGATGTTTAAATCATCCTTATCACTCCAAAATGTTTATGTGCTAGTTCTAATATCGAAGTTAAACGCTTAGAATCCTAAACACATAAGGTTTCCAGATTCGTTCGGCAATAGACCATAGATCCGAACAAATAACAACATATCAGATACAACCATTTAGCACATAAAAGCATTTTAGGCACAATTCCTAAAATAAGCTAGTGCTCACACCTCACAATCATCACTTAGCATTCTAAATTTAAGTCTAGAAATAAATACATATTCCTAGTTCACTTAAACTAATGCTCTGATACCAACTGTGACATCCCCATTTTCACGGCCAGAAAAGACCGATTTTTTTATGCTTTATAAAAAATCAGAGTATCTCTTTTAAGATAAACGTTGCGAAATTTGTCCCCAGAAAAACATGATAATTACATTATCAAGGCATTTCCGAAGAAATGTGTTTTTATTCATTTTAAAACATTTGGAATGTCATCGTCAATACAGAAACGTAAGCATAAACAGAACTTACATTCATTATCTCTAGTGATTTATATCTCCTTAATCTCTCAGTGTAATGTAACTTCATATCAACACCTGAGATATATAAATAAGCTGAGTGGGTCAGGTTTGGAAACCTGGTGAGTACATAGGGATTTCAATCCCACAATGTTATAACATATATATATAAACTCACACAATATACGATTTCCCCATATATATATAATCAACTCTTACCCCACCCCGTCAGTCCTCACAATGAGACTATCCATACTCACTGACCTTAAATTTTACCTCTTACTTCGGATCTAATCCATGCTCTCGAGTCCTTGACTGTACCTATTCCATACTCTCGGATGAGGGACAATTGGTCTGTGTCTAAAGCCATACTCCCCGATTAATGACAGATGACTATGTCCTGTCCATACTCTCGGACTAAGGACAGCTGACTATGTCTTAATCCATACTCCCGGATTAAGGACAATTGACTATGTCTTAATCCATACTCTCGGATTAACGACAATTGACTGAGTCCAATCCATACTCTCGGACTAGGGACGAATGACTATGTCTAATCCGTGCTTCTGGATCAATGACATGTTTAAGGGTTCTATTCCCCGTATATATCTCACTCGTACTTATAAGGAGATACTGCCCAATGACCCTCATAACAAATTTTAGGTTTACTCATTACCCTAAATCATTATAAATAACTAGATATGTTCTTTAACACGTAATACAGACAACATCAAATAATTTGCACATAAACATATATTTAATACATTCAATCAATACTTTTATTAAAATCATGTTCATGAAAGGGACTATGCACTCACCTGAAAAAGGTGGTGATTTTGCCTTCGAACAGCGCTTCGTTATCTCAAAACAATTATCCCTCGATAAAACCTAGTATCAATATCACTAGGGTTTAGTTTAACGTTAACCGCGACTAATTAATAGTCTAGCTATTATTATTATTATTATATAAGCGTTAAACAAAACTCTATATAACTCATAATAATAGCCCGAATAATTATTTTAAGGGCCTAATAATATTACTATAATTATTTCAAAGTTATATTAAAAATTACGTAGGCGTAGCTCACTTACAGCAGGTTTTAAAGAAAACCGGCTTCGCTTGGAGCAGCGTTTCCGAACCAAAAGACTCTTTATCTCAGGATTCCGGGAGCCTCGGGGCTTCCTTCGGGAGCTAAGGGGTTTACCTAGGGTTTAGGAGGGTTTAGGGGAGCTAGAGAGAGAAAGTAGTGAGAGAAAGAGTGGAGAAATGAGTGAAGAAGCCGGCTGACCTCACTTCCTTTTTATAGCCTGCGAGGCCTCGGTACGCTGGGCGTACCTCGGACCTACGCGGGCGTAGAGCTTTGTTCGTACAACACGTGGTGCGGCTTCGGTGGGGCGACGTGGCTTGCTCTGGTCCACAGAAGGGTAGAACGTTGGGCATGCGAGGTTTGTACGCGAGGCGCACACGGTAAGCGGGGCGTTCGATGCGAGCGTTGGGCGTCCGAGATGCGACGTGTCAAGATCTGAAGCGAGCACTGTGCTCAACAAGCGACGGCCCTGTTCGAGCCACGTCATCAATTTCGCATCAGATTTCGCTATTTGCACACTCGACTTTAAAAATTCGTAACTTTCACATACGAGCTTCGTTTTCAACGTGCTTTGTATCCACGCGTAGGCAGGAACGTAATCTACAACTTTCTTTTAGACTCTGTCAGCTAATTTAAATTAATTTTAAAAGTTATACTATTTAACAGGCCGGGATAGGATTGGTCCGTTAAAATCTCATAACTTCTTCATTCGACGTCTGTTTTCGTCTGTCTTTTTATCATTACGCTAAAAATAACGAGATATTCGATTCTCGTTTAGGTTGTGTCGGCTAAAAACCGCTCGATCTAATATTCGAATTTCGGGATGTACACTGCTAAGCTAAATCTTCGAAAAATCATAACTTTCTCATACGAAGTCAGATTTGGGCGTTCTTTTTATGGATGCTCTCGGTTTAATGTATTCTACGACTTTCGTTTAGGTCGCTAAGTCTAAAACTCACTCTATCGAAATTTTACTATTTATGCTTCCCGGTATCGTTTCGGTTCCGTCGCGAAACTTCGACGGGTCATAACTTCTTCGTTATAACTCGGATTTCGGCGTTCTTTATATGTAAGAAAACCTTGTGACATATTCTACAACTTGGTTAAGATTACTTATTCTAAATAATCTTTTGTTGAAAAATCATTTTCGACCCCTATTATCTCTAAATTGACTAGCTCGGATCTACGGGCGTTACACATTATAAGTCTAATGATAAATTAACTAAACCTTTTATAATCCCCAATATTAGTTACTTTAGGAAAATGTGAAGTTGGTGCTAACCCATGAAATTACACTTTGCACTTAGCTTAAGTCATTAGTGGATTGTGTGTGGTTAACCGACACACTAACTTGGATTTAACAAGGTATGCAAAGGGTAACTTAATGTTTATCATGGTATCGGTGGAGCGCGTGTGGTTAACCGGCACATCTATTGTGTGGTAAATATTAAGGGTACCAAGTATATTTGCATGGTTATTCACACCATGTTTTGTGATCCTCGGCATCCCAGTCACAAAACTTGAGAGGGTACAATCGAGATTGAAACATGTCATTGAAAAGTTCAATGAATCTCAAATGATCTAGGAGTTTCAAATCCAATTAAAACCTAATAAATTATTTAGTTTTTCATGGTGGAAATTCATGAATCGTCATTCGCCTACCTTCAATTATTCTATAGCTTGGATTACGACATCCCTCTTCCAAGTTATATGATATTGTGTTGTGTCCTAGCCTTAATATTTCATATTGGGTGTTATATTAAGGACTTTAAATCAACTATCTTGAATATCTCCCAAAAGATGTCTGGTTCAAACAATTATGATCTTCCCAAATCTCTTGGAACAAGCTTTCCTAATGAAGATGATGTCTTAGAAATCATTCTTCACTTCCTCCACCACCTCCAATTATTCTCCCTATCCCACAAGTTCTTGAATAGTTCAAGGTCACTCAAGCCCTATTGGCAAGCAAAGTCTATGTGTGCTCACATCTTGGAGATAAAGTCACATATTGACAAGCCGGGAGAGTTGGGTGTCAAAGTCTTGAGAAAGTTGGTTGTTCAATCACTTTCTAAGTCACATAGTGAGTTCATTTGGGACTACTATGTAACAGACTATGACATGACCCTTAATGATCTTATTTATTTGCTTGGTGCTGCTGAATCAACAATGATTTGGAGCTCTGGTAAAGCAAATTTGATTAGTAGATCAACTTCCCAAACTACCATGGACATTGACAAGTGGTAACATTGGATATCCAGAAAAGCTTTCTCTTCCCAATGGAAACGGATCGGCCATAGTCAACTCGATTGACCAAATGGTAAAGAGAAAGGAAAGTCTGAGATAGTCCCATGTACCATTACCAAAGAGTCCATATGGTTCTATTGCCAAAGGAAGGGGCATTGGTTACGAAGCTGCACGAACTACATGAATGATCTGAGAGGAGGTCAAGTCAAAAAGTTTGACTCTACTTCAGGTAAGTCCACTATCTAACTATGTTAAGTTCCTTATTGATGATTCTTAACACAAAATGTGACTCGGTTACATTTTGATGTCTGGCAGGATCAAGCAATGGGAAGGAAGCTTAAAGAAAGAGTATGTTGAATCTGATCGCGAAGATGGATTTCAATCGCATGGTTCGAAGATCGGATTCTTGAGCTACTACTTAGAGAGTTATGATAGATTGCTAGAAAATATGTAATAGCATAGTTTTCATTTAAAGTTTCATTGTAAGGAAAATGTTTTTTCTGCATTTTTATAAATAAATAATTTTATTTTATTTTATCATATCTCCTTGCAATGGCATTTATGAAAAACTGATGTTTGTATGTTTCTAGCAATAATGGAAATGTGAATTTGATTCTTTCATTTTTGGTAGTGTCTAAATTTACCAGATAAGGAAAGTCTCTCATGACCCAAGTTTCAATTAGACCAAAACTTGCAATCATGTAAGTTGTATAGTATGATGAATGAGAACTTTCAGCTTTGGAAAATTAAGACTAATTCCTTGTTCACATGTATATGTGAGTCAAGTGAAGGACTAAGGGATCGATTACACATTCTTGTACACTAGTGAAGTCCACCACAAAAGATCGATAAGACTATTCGTCATTATTTACTAAAGGTTAGTAAATATGGTTATACTTACAAGTTTAAGTATAATTCTGAAACGTTAGAAAAGTTTCTATGTATGGCAAAACGAATGAGAAGAATCAAATTTGGAATCATGCAAGTTGTATAGTATGATGAATGAGAACTTTCAGCTTTGGAAAATTCATACTAATTCCTTGTTCATATGTATATGTGAGTCAAGTGAAGGACTAAGGGATCGAGTACACATTCTTGTGCACTGGTCAAGTCCACCACAAAAGATCGATAAGACTATTCGTCATTATTTACTAAAGGTTAGTAAATATAGTTATACTTACAAGTTTAAGTATAATTCTAAAACATTGGAAAAGTTTTGATGTATGGAAGAACGAATGAGAAGAATCAAATTTGGCAGAAAGATAAAAGTTTCTCAAATCCGAAAATATGGGAGAGTACTTTAGTATCATGTTTTATGATCATCTTAATGGTTGTGAGACCATATCACAATTCATCCTCTAGGGTCATCTTAGTGCATTCTTATGGCTAAGAAGAGGAGTCATGAATTATTGAAGTGGTTAAATCAAGAAGATGAGTCATACTTCGTTCCAAAAAAAGTCTTAGAGTCATACTCCAAGATTGTAATTTGAGTGAAACATCTTAAAGAAGGGTTATTAACACTTGTCAAATGTAAGAGTAAAATGTATACTACTCTTTTACATTTGAAATTGGTAAGTTGTGATGTTTAGGATAAAACAGAGACCAACTTAGGCCAATTGTGTGACATGTTTGTCTTGATAAAAATCCGCACTATCTCTTGAATATTTGGCAAGAGAGTCTTATATGTCAAGAGGACAGTGGGAGTCTTAAAGATCTTGAAAAAACTTCAAGAAGTAATCAAGAATAAAACATGTAGTTTATCACTAGCACATGACTTGAGGTTTATAACCTATCGTGTTGACGTATTCTTAATTCTATGCCCATTCTAGTTAGGCCTGGCAATCGTGTCGTGTTCGGGCTGGCGTGTCGCGGGTTGGCGGGTCAAAATATGCCAACCCAAACACGACCCATTTAAATATACAGGTCACGGGTTGGCGGGTTTGGAACATAAACCCATATATAACCCACCAACCCGTTTATTTATACGAGTTCATAGGTTGGCGGGTTCGTGGGTCAGATTCCATAAATAAAATTGACAATTAAACATAAATAAATTCTTGATGGTTGATGCAAATATATCCAAATTTTAGACAGTTAACTACTTAAGTTGTAAAGATCAAAATGAAAATTAAAAACATTCGTAGACACATGTTCAAATTAGAAATTAATACAAACATAGATAATACTTATTAAATATTAATACTTGATACATAAATACATTTAAAAATAAAAAATATATAACTTTTTAATTAAAAATATAAACGGGTTGGCGGGTCAACCCGTTTATTTTTTAAGAAACCCATATATGACCCGTTTAATAACGGGTTGGCAGGTTGGCGGGTTGACGTGTTGGCGGGTTGAAAAACTCAACCCAAACCCATATATTTCGTGTCGTGTCGTTGGTCGTGTCGGAAATTTCCAGCCCTAATTCCAGTTAAAGTTGGCTTTGCATATGAGTTCTGAGAGTTCTCAATTGGATGCATAACAACTTGGAAGCAATGGCAGACCCTTGTGCTGCCAGGAGGCAAGAAGTCAAGATTGCACAAGTTCAATCCATATGAGTTTGGATTTGTCACTAACCTTGTCTTGTGATTATGGTTTTGACAAATTCACATGGATAGGAACACATACACCATAAAGTCTAAGTGTCATAAGGTCTCTCTCCGATTCATGAAAATGATGGTGAGGAAACTCTTTCACTAAGTAGATTTTAAGTAGATAGCAATTGTGATATTTGCATTCTCAAAGTCGTCAGTGGAGCGTGTGTGGTTAACCGGCACACTAACATAGACTTGTGAGAAATGGCAAAGGTCTAAATAATTGAGACTATGATTACAACATCCATTTTCATAGTTCTGAAATGGTTTAGACACACATGTGTGCTATCTAAGGAAAGGTTTATGATTTTGTTAAAGTTTTATCAAAGCATCTCGTATCAGAAATCTGAACTTTGGTAAGAAATTCAATAAAGTAATGAATCCTAGAAGTCCAATTGATTTCTAAGTACATGTTAAAGCTAGTGGGAGCATAAGTGTTATGCTAATAATCATCATGTTAGTGGGAGCATGATAATTATGATAAGTGTTGCAAGTTAGCAATGTTAATTATAGAAAACAAAAGTTTTAATTGGGAAAAAGTTGTTTTGCTATAATTAAGGGACAGGAAATTTTACTTCATTTCAAATCTAAATGCTTAGATCGTGACATTTTAATCAAATCTAGTCAAGTATATATATATATATATATATATATATATATATATATATATGAATGTTATGTTGGAATGGTTCAACATAAGAAAATTCTATATATGGAAACATTATTTGCGTTCTAAAATTTGATTAAGCACTTGTCAAGGACAATCTAAGGTTTACCAAAGACTGGTTGCTCAGGGACTGTTAGAAGTATGGTGTAAATTTTTGGAGAGGACCATATTGACATATTCTAAAAAGAGGCAACTCTTATTCATAAGTGATAGTCAAAATGGGAATACGGAAGTGTCTCCACGGGTGGAAACTATTGAATCTGCGTAAGATTAGAAAACTTAATGCAAGATTAGAAGGAGTTGATCTCCATTGGAATACTCTGTAATGTTTGTTGACAAGTTTTTATGACTTTATGTATAGTCATTACGAGAGGATCAATGCATATAAGTTTAGAATCTAACAGATTTCGGTAAATGGCAGGAATTTGGAATTCTTGCATTTTCGGTAAGGATTTGGTACTGTGAAATGAGAATAATTGGAATTATGTTCAATTGATCTATTTCACAAAGTAAAGATCATAGACAAACTTAGTGTGCATATTTGGTGTATGGCATAACTAATGTTTGGAAAAACATAGTGAGCATACTTGGTGTATGGCATGACTAATGTTTAGAAAACATAGTGTACATGCTTGGAGCATGGGACAACTATTGTTTTAATTCAAGTATAAAGTTGATAATTTGAAACAATATGTAATGAATGATATGTAATCAATATGGTGATAAATAAAAGGTTTTCTATTTATATTCATAAGTTCTGAGACCATATTGGATTCAATTATTCTTATGTTTCACTTTGCATGTTTTGAATTCCAGAATAACTAGGTCATTCTTTCTGAATGACTAAGTTGTTCAAACCATCCACAGTCGATAATACGTTGGAAGTAGGTATTAAGGCAAGATTGTCATGAAGCTGGTTTGTAGATGTCCAAGGTATTGGACATAGCAAGAGTTGCTACAACATTCATGAGTGCTCATAAGTTCTGAGTATTGGATTAAACCCATGCTCATTTTACTCACTTCATGGATTTTATCACGAGTGATCATGAGACGATAATATCTTATATTCTTCAAACCTAGAGATATGAGTTATTGCATATGAGTTGGTTATACATTAATTATACGAAAACGCATTGGTAACTTAATGTTATAAAATGTGCCTTTGTGTATGATTCAACAAGTAGTAGAACAAGCATATGAGTCGAATTTTATCCATTCCTTTTACCTTTAAAGCGATAAAAGTGATATATGTGGGCCCCTCGATGATTTAGTGATGACACCCCGAAGTGCTTGGCCAAGCCTGGACTGATTTGATTTGTTCAATTAGTCGATCGTCATAAATCGGAAATCGGGAAACAACAAATGGAAATAGAGAATGATTATAATCCATGTCTCAGTCCATATGATATCTAGAATAGAGGAATATATGATCCCTTATCTTATGGATGCGTCATTGATTTGTTCAGAGTTCGACAGCAGCTTTTAAGAGCTACGATTGCTAGTTGGGTTTTGAAGTCATATGCAATAATAGTTTTAGACTTATCCAAGTGGGAGACTGTTGGAATAGTGTCTAAGTCCATAACTATAATTGGTATGTACTTAACCCGATTGGCATGGTCCATTTGGGTTGCATGGCATCGGAACAATTTGGATAGACTTTGTTGAGAAAAAGATATTTTTTATTTGTTAATATATTATAAGTTCTAATATATTAATATGAAATCATATTATTTAATTAGTATTGATCAAGAACTAATTTGGAATTAACTTTGTGATCAAAAGGAGACTAATTAAATATATGAGGATTGATTGTGTAAATCATTCATTCTTATATATATGAACTTATGCTCCATAGTTCTTTATGTTGGGCTAAACCCATAGAGTAACCCATGGATACTCCATGGAGGTTTTAACCCATGGAGCATGAAGAATATGGAAAGACATGAGTTACATGGTGTAACCCTAAAAGCCACAATATATAAGGACCCCATGGCTTTATAAATTGGCACTAGTGTGTGTACACATGAGGGCTAGCCGATTTGAGCATAGGAACCTTTTCTCTCAAGTTATTCCAAGATGTTGGTGATGTTGTGTGAACCATTTGAGGTGTCACATTTGAGGCACTAGGCTCTTAAACTCCATTGAATCAAGATACAACAAAGAGGTATGTAAATCTACTAGAATTTATATTATATGTACTTCATAGTATGCTAGTTAGAACAATACCTTGGAAAATTGATATTTTCATGTATAATACAAACATAGATCCAAGGTATTTAGGGTTGTATGTACACTTTAGGAGTGTTAGAATGCTCAAAACCCTTTAGTTGCATGGTGGAATATGAATGGTTATCACAATTCATGGGCCCATGGGCCAATGGGCTTGGCCCATTAGGTATTTAAGTTTGATCCCTCAAGTATAAATGGCAATGCATGCAGAGTCATTTGAAGTGTCATGTGTCTTGTATCTTGTATCCTTAGTGAGTAGGGCGAATCTCTAGTGAATTGTACTTGAAACCTCTATTTGAGAACTCGGAAATAAAGATTACCCCCTTCCCTCCCGTGGACGTAGGTCACCTTGACTGAACCACGTAAATGTCGTGTCTTGTGTGCTTATAGTTTTTCTTGTTATCTGCATTACTTCCTAACAAGGGTGATCAAAACATAGCAAGTGGCATCAGATTTGTTTTGAGTCTTTACAAGTATTGCCTGTTTTCCTCAACAAGACATATATCAATTAACTAAAATTTCTCTTTCCATAGATGTATGGAAATGGTGAAAATTTTGCTACTCAAAACTCTAATCAAAATTCAATCTTCACTCTCTTATCGATTTTGTCAACAGAAAAGATATATGGTCCAAACTAAGTAGACTAGATTAGAAACTTGAAGATGACTCTTTGTTATGAGAAAAAAGAGCACGTTCTCGATAACCCCCTTCCTAAGATTGATGAATTGACTGCTACTCCTGAAGAATTAGTTCTTCATAAACAACACCATGACGATGCCACTAAGGCCGCTTGTATCATGGTTGCAACTATGATACCTGAGTTACAAAAGTTATGAGGACTATTGGTTATACGAAATAATATTGGATCTTGTTGAAAAGTTTCACAATAAGTCAAGACAAGAATGCTATGAGGTTGTCAAATCCCTAATGGCATGTAAGCTAAAGGAAAGTGAATTTGTATGCACTCATGTGCAAAAGATGCAGAGATATGTGGAGAGGTTGGAGAAACTCAATGTGAAATTCACAAGGATATGGCCATTAACATGGTCCTTAACTCCCTACCTGGTAGATATGAGCAATTCATTTGAACAACATAGTGACCATATTAACTCAACTCCACAACTTGTTGAAAACTAGTTGATCGGGAATGAAGAAGACTCATGTCCCTTCTATGACAAGTGCTCCTGTCATAACCATCAATCATGGCAGGGGAAAGAAAAAAGATGAAAACGCTCAAAACTATTGGAAAGGGAAATCCCATATTGGAGTGTCCACTGGTGGGTCAGAGGGGAAAGCCCATCCTGATACTTCAACTGTTAGTGATCCGAAAGAGGCCACTTGCTTTCATTGCAATGAAAAGGGGCATTGGAAGAGAAGTTGTCTGAACTACCTTAAATAGTTGAAAGAAGGAAAGATCAAGCCTTCAGGTATTTACACTATCCAAATCAATAACACACAAGTTTCTCATTCTTGGGTCCTTGATATAGGATGTGGTTGCAACATTTGTTCTGATTTGCAGGGATTAAGAGAAAGTGAGGAAGTGGAGCACAGAAGCTTGAACTTGTTCATGGGGGATAGATGCACTTCACATGTTACCAAGATTGGGACTTATGGACTTATGCTTGATAGTAACGCTATAGTAGATTTAGTTAATTGTTGTTATGCTTCAGATATGACTAGAAATATTATTTCGTTTAATGCATTATATAAACAAGGATATCGTTTTTCATTTGATAATGACAATCGTTCTATGTTGGTTTACAAAAATGGTGTTTTATATTCAAAGTTTTTACTTGTAATGGTGTGTATAAAACTATCATATGTGTTAATAAATTAGGCAATAATGTTATCAATATTGATTCGTCTAATAGTGTAGACAAATCATGTTTGTGGCATTGTCATCTTTGGTACACTAACAAGAAATGAATCACCGAACTCCTAAAGGATGGAGTGTTAGAATCATTTGACTTAAGGTTGGATGATGAATGTGACTCTTGTTTATTGGGCAAGATGACAAAATCACTTTTCACTGGAACATGTTAAAGAGGTGAAGGAATGCTAGATCTGATCCATAAACATGTATGTGGGCCTTTCATATCTGTTATAAGGGATGCTAATTGATACTACATGAAATTTACTGATCATTATAAAAGATATGGGTATATTTACTTAAGACTTTTGAAAGGGTCAAATAGTTTAAGCATGAGGTCGAAATTCAGTTGGGCATAAAGATAAAGATGCTCTGATATGATAGATGTGGATAATATCTTAGTAAGGAGTTCAATGAATGCCTCAAGGAATGCAGAATCGTTTCACAATTGACACCTCCTAGAACACCAAAACTTAATGGTGTGACTGAGAGGCGCAATCGAACCTTGTTAGACATGGTTTGTTCCATGATGATTCGAGCCACTTTTCCTATATCATTCTAGTGGTATGCCTTAGAGATAACTACCAATATCCTAAATCTTGTTCCCATAAAGAAGGTTGCCAAAACACCTCATGAGATGTGGACAGGGAAAGCTCCCTCGCTCACACGTATCAAGGTCTAAGGTTGTGAGGCTCTCGTAAGACGAGAAACTCATGAAAAGCTTGAACCCAAAGCCAAGAAGTGTATTTTCATTGGTTATCCACATGAATCCTTTAGACACTTGTTCTACATACCTAGTGAGAATGTGGTTCTCATAGCTCGAAGGGGAGTCTTTCGTGAGAAAGAACTCATATTCAAAGAGGATAGTGGGAGTGTCATTGACCTGGAAAAGATTTCATATTCATCCACTAATGGAACCTCAGATAACACTAGCAGTCAACCTAAAGATGATATTCCATTTTATCCTATTGACAATTCTTTACCTCTTCATCGATCCGGTAGAGTTAGTATGCCATGCGGTGGGGACTATTCAGAGCAGCTTAATCCAGTAAGCTCTTAATCCATGAAACTAGCCATCCAATCTTCCCAGAAGGCACTCTCTCATCCAATGGACCATAAAAATTGTTGCGTTATATACATGCATGTGCAATGGATGTCTTGAGCTCAAGCTAGGTTAAATAGAGTAAAAAGGGACCAAGATCTCATGCAAGAGTTCAAAACTCTATAAAACTCCAGATCCAACACTCATAACCACAAAATGACTATGGGATCCATAAAGTTGGCAACTTTATGGAATCTCAACACTTTAATGTGTCCAAACGTGAAGAATAAGGCATAGAAACCTAGATGTATGCACAATAAACCAAAAAGCTTGGAACTCGAGGACTTACAAGAGTCCCGAAGATGTACAAAAAGATGATGAGAAGAGTATATTATTGAATCCAAGTCCAAATAACACCTTCTTCTAATCCCCAAAAATCAACACAAAAAGCTTGGAGAGCAAGAATGGAGGTTAGGGTTTGCTTGGAGGCCGAGAGGGTGTGATGGCGGTTGAGGGTGAGCAACCCTAGCCATCATATCCCCTTAAATAGGGGCGAAAATCCCGGATATTAGGGTTTCTCATTAAATAGCTACACGTCGTGAACATAGGATGTCACACCGTTGTGGTCAGTTAATGTTCGTGATACCTCGACCATCTCCATGTCGTGGAATGCCTTCACCACGACGTGGTTCTACCTAAAATCCACAATACAATAAATTTGAATACCTCCAAGAATCTGGATGTTACATCTCTATCTTTTCATTCTCATTCGTCACCTGGAAATGAGCACTATTAGTCAAATGGTCGACAAATCACCCAAATCATATCATTACCCTTCGCAATCTAGGGTAACTTGGTAACAAAATCCCTAGTTATTTTTTCCCACCTCCACTCTGGAACCTCCGGTTATTGAAACACACGATACGTCTTTTGATGATTCATCATGACTTGTGAGCAAGTCACACTATGACATATATCCTACTTTATACCCAACCATAAATAATTGGCCTCCAGATTATGGTACATCTTCGTAGTACCTGGATGGATCGAGTACTTCAATTTGTGTGTGTCTCGTAACAATGTTTCATGAACACCACCAACTATAGGGACCTATAGTCTCCCTCGAAAGGTCTTAAGTCCCCAACTATCCTCTACTAAATGAACTTGTTGTTTCACCATCACCTCACTCTTCAGATGATCTTCTTTCGAACCCTTAGCCTGAACATCCCGAATCTGCTCAAAAATACCTAGAATCACTATCAACCCCATAAACTTGAGATGATAAATCACCCTAGGCTCCTTACGAATTAGAGCATTAGCTACCACATTTTCCTTCCCATATGATAACCAATCTCATAATTAAAGTTAGCTAACAGCTCACTCTAATGTTGTTGCCTTATATTCCACTTCTAATTCATTATGGGTTATAAGCTCTTATGATCAATATAGAACATATACTTTGTCCCATACATATAGTGACGGTATAGCTTGAGTGCAAACACCACTGCAGCTAGCTCCAAATGACGAAATGAGTAATTCACTTCAACATTTTTAGATGTCATGATATGTAAGCAATCACATTCTCTCTTTGTATCAACACACATCCTAACCTAGAGTACACATCCTAACCTAGAGTACGATGAATTGTTGTAAACTACAAAATCCTTGTTCCCCTCAAGCGTGAAAGGATAAGTGCCTCACATAAAAGGCTCTTAAAAAGTTTGGAATGCACCCCCTTACTTTTCAGTCCAGGCAAAAGGTTTATTCTTTCTTTTCAACTTGGTCAACAGACCACCAATTGTGGAGAAATATTTGGTAAATCCCTTATAATATCCATCTGAACCCAAAAAGCTTTGAAACTATAGGAGTGTTCGTATTAGTCCAATTCTTCACAGCTATATATATATATATATATATATATATATATATATATATATATATATATATATACACACACACACACATTAGTTGGTTTTTCATGGTATATATTTGTCAGTCCTACTATAAAATATATGATTTTGAAGTTAATTATACAACTTGTAACCTTCAAATATCATTAGGTTCAACAATAAGGTGTTGTTTGTTTTTTTGAAGCAAAAATTCATGAGGTTCGCGGACCACCTCTATAACCCTCTGTAGCAAAAGAAGTGGACAAAACGGTTGCATACTTTAATAAGAAGCGTGTTTGTTTTTTTAATATATGCATGCTGCTGCAGATATTAAAATAATAACCTTATTTTTTATAACGAAAATAGTTTTTTAATACCGAAAATTTAACAATATATGACATTGCAGCAAAAATTTATGATATTTCAGCAAAAAAAATAATGATATTTCAACAAAAATGTAATGATATTTCAACAAGAAATTATCCTTATTCAATATAAAAAAATGAAAAAAAAAATCATTTACCAAGAAAAAACAAAAAAAAACCGAAAAAAAAAGAAGAAGAAGACAACAAAATTCAACAAGATTTCAACAACATATAATCAAGATTCATCAAAATTTCAGCAAGAAAAAAGAAGAAGATGTTGGAAGTGGTTGGAAGAGGCAATACAAATGTTGTCCCAAAAAGAACACGTGTAGATGTTTTTTACTTCAGAAACTTTTGAAAAACAAACACCTGCGAGATGGAAAGATGTTTTGAAGATGTTTTTTACAAAAAACAAACAACACCTAAGTATAAATGTCAAATAACTTAGTATTTATACATATAAAATAACTACATAATTTTCATATAATTTAGTATTTATATTGTTATACATATAAAATAGGTACATAATTTTCATATACAATAGTAGACTTATCAAATGAATTATTCTTTCTCTAATCAATATTTAAATCACATTTACGTTCCTATTTTTTTCAATTAATCATCTAAAATTTTTCTATACATCATATGTAAGGTATAACCCCTAGTTGAAACATTTCACAAATTTTAACATATTGTAAAAAATTGCAGAACTGAAGGTTGAGTTTGGTAATACTTGGAAAAGTTGGTGGTACGGGTGAGGCGGAAAGAATCCTGGAGTTGAACTTAGAAGCTTATTTTGAACCACTGCCCGGATTCTAATGAAAGCAATTTAATTTAAATTCGATTGTTTATTATGAAAATTAAAATTAGAGAAAAAGAAACGCGTTGACCAGCAAAAGTCACGGGATGACGATACGCTGACATTATGCCCTCTCATCCTTCTTGATTTATAAGCAAATATTATAATTGTTTTTTTTGTGTGTTTTTGTTTGTTTTTTTTTCTTCAAAAGTTTTTTTTTTCTTCAAAAGTATATTATCATTTAGGTAATAATTAAGGTGCGATGCAGCGGAATCTTATAAATGATTAAATAAAAAGAATGTATGGAAAAATCTATTCAAGTCATCACAAAAGTCATAAAAATGAAATATCTTTATAAGATTTTGATGAATTTTAAAAGTTACAAGCTTTTAAGCATCATATACAATAATTTTATGCATCGGAGAATAATAAATCTTATCCGGTCAAAGACAGATTTTGAATAGGTCTTCTAAGCTTATCTTCAAATTGAAATGGTTAAATATGAAAAAGTCAAATAAGATGATAATGATAAGATTTTGAATGGATCAAAGTTTGACCAAGTGTTCCTCATATCCAATTGAATCGGTAAATATTAAATCTTATCCGGTCAACATTTATGAAAAAGTCAAATAAGATGATGATGATAAGATTTTGAATGGGTCAAAGTTTGACCAAGTGTTCCTCATATCCAATTGAATCGGTAAATATTAAATCTTATCCGGTCAACATTTATGAAAAAGTCAAATAAGATGATGATGATAAGACTTTGAATGGGTCAAACTTTGACCAAGTGTTCCTCATATCCAATTGAATCGTTAAATACTGAATCTGTCAATAATAATGAAAAAGTCAAATAAGATGATGATAAGATTTTGAATGGGTCAAAGTTTGACCAAGTGTTCTTCATATCCATTTGAATCGGTCTAATACGATGTACACGTTATAAAACATTTCATATAAACTGGAAGAGGCGCATTGATCTAGCATTCGTCTATCATGAATGTCTTGTCATTGACCGCAAAATCTTGGTTCTCTCTCATGCTCGCTACATCCTCCTTTGTTTTTCTTTCTATTAAAATCGAATAAGCCCAAAAATGTCTTACGTTTAATCCTAGCCCAGGTATAAGAAATCTCTATCTGTTCGTCATTTTGTTTAACAAATTTTTTAAGTTATTTTGTTGATCCGCACCCGTCGCTTTGCGCGGGTAAACGGCTAGTTTTAACATATACATCTTAAATGATGACATATGTCATACTTAATAAAATATTACTCAATGTGGAGAATGTTTAATTTCTCAAAAAATAAATGCACAATGATATATAAATAGAAAAATCTAAATAAAATAATGCATAAAATTAAAATCTAAATATGCTGAAAATCATTTTGTAGAAAATAATTGTTCAGAAAAATCTAATTTTTGTAACATATAATGATTATAAATGGGAAAATCATGTATAAAAATGATTATAAAATTGTCGGAAAAAAAATCTATGAAAAATGATTATGTCCAAAAAAATCTATTTTTTATTTATAAAAACTGAAAAATATTTGATAAATAGGAAAAATATGAACATAATCATAAAAGGAATAAAGTCTTATTGTAATTCAGAAAATAACTCAAAACTGATTACAATATCTCCTCTCTTGCTCTCACTTTTCTAACGATCAAAACCTACATGTTTCCGATAATAACATCCTAGTTTGTTTCTTACTTGAATAAAAACTTGCCATATATAATTCATGTTTGTTCCCTATGAAACCGATTTTCTTGATCCCTAAGCGTCTTGTTAGGTCTCCTTGTTGCCCAAGGAAATATCATTCATACACTTCATCGTATATGGAAGGGTAGAACCGAAAATTACCAATAATCACCCCCTATTTTCCGAATGAACTGAGAGGACTTAAACTCCTAGCAGCTTGCATTTCAACGAACTTTATCTTAGTTAACATCTTTGTCAAAATGTCAGTTCGTTGTTCCTTTCTGTTGATATGCTTCACTGTGATTTCCTTATCTTCAACTTGTGTCCCTTATATAGTGGAAACATGATTTGATGTGCTTGCTCTGACCATGAAAAGCTGAGTTTTTGATTAATGTCATTGTTGATGTGTTGTCAACTTTAATTCCCACTTCTTGTAATTGAGAACCAAGTTATTTCTCACTGCTTGACAACTTGTTGCAAATGCAACCATATACTTAGTTTCACAAGATGATAACGCCACTGTTCTTGCTTTTTAGAGCACCACATGATTGGTGATTCACCAAAGTAGAATACATGCCCGATGGTACTTCTTCTGTCATCTTGATCAATGTTGTGACTACTATCACAATACCCAATTAGACTTATTAGAGTATTGTTACTGTAACAAATCTTTTACCCGATATGACCTTTTACATATCATAATATTTGTTTTATAGCAACCATGTGTGACTTCTTAGGAGTTTTCATGTAACGACCAGCAATGCCAATTGAGTAAGCCAAATCAACCATTGTTTGAAGTAAATATCTCACTCTTCCAACTAGGATTCGATATTCAGTTACATCTCCTTTCGAGAATTTCACATTTGGATCCATTGGAACTAGATTGTAGTTATACATCCATGCGCCTTTGAACACCTATTTTGCATCCCCTTCTTACATAACTAATATGTTCTCATTATTTTGATACACATCTATTCCTAGTTAATATCAGAATATTAAAGGATCACTCCTAACGAAGTTTGTTGACATTGTTTGGTTAAACTTGTTTATAATTGACATGTTTTTCCTGTAACAACCAAGTCATCAGCGTACACTCCAACTAGAATTAGATCAGAAACTATTTTCCTTCCTTATATGGTGTGCCTTTTATCCGCACTAGTTTTAGTATTTAAAATCCTAACTAATTTAACCAACTAAAACAGAAATAATCAGTGTACCTAGTCGCATAATAGTATAGTAAAGTAAGTAGGGTGCCGAACTCCAGGAACACAAATTTTAGTAAGAAAATAAATGCTACTATTTAAAATAAAGAAAATAACTATGAATTGTGTAACATCCCAATTTTCAACATAAATTTTTCATTTTTATTTATTCAAATAAATTAGAGTATATTTACATTTTACGGAAAACATGATGCGAATGCACATGTGTACAATCGAGCTTTGCCATTCTCATGATCCAAGGAAGTACCTGAAAACATTTATAATTAACTTGGTAAGCACAAAGCTTAGTGAGATCCCCAAAAATATCATATACCACAATACATATACAATGCAAACACATAATTGCTCACGACCTTTCGCCAATTCACCAATAATACACATAATGGTCTTCAACATAGAGCTGGTACGCCCATTACCCTTCAGCATAAAGCTGGTCTGCTTCTTAGCCTTTAGTCTAAAGTTGGTATGCCCGAGTATATTAGCCTTCAGCATGAAGCTAGTCTGCCCTCAACTTCCCACATAATATATTAATAGATCTATAGCAAACAAACAATTTAGCATAACGTGCAACTAACTAAACTAATGGCCCAAATTTAATATTATAGGGCAATAACGTCCTAACATACGGAGGATATATATTGGAGTATACAATATAGTGAGAAAACTCATGTGGACAATTACTCAAACGATTAACAGTTGTCCTTTTGACGATTCAGCTGGTGGGTAACACGTCTATTAAGTATTAACCTATAATGACTTCGTAACATCCCAAAAATTTGAGTAAAATTTTTTTGTTTTCCAAAACAACCCAAAGACAATAATTGCTTACAAAAAAACATTATTTCAAAAGTATAATTCATAAATCAAAGTAATTCCAAAATGTAACAGCCCAAAAATAGTGATAAAATTTTTCATTGAAAGACTATTAATTTCATTCATTAGTTGTTCCAAAGACCATCACGAAATATAATACCCAAAATATCATAGTACATTTATTCAATTGCAGAAATCATGAGGGGAGGATGTTGTGTCATCACTTCGGGCCCTTCCCTTTCGAATTGGAAGTACCTAAAACCATAAACATAAAGTGTAAGCATAAAGATAGTGAGTTCCTCTAAGTACCACATGTTGGAAAGAGTGTCCAAGGTCATTAACTGTAACATCCGTGTTTCGGGGCTAAGCATTATTAGATGATGTAATAGTCTAGGTCAACTATTGTAACTCTTTTTGAAGTAATAAAGAGGAAATATTTGAGTATTATGTGAATTATGTGAATTATGTGTTTTATACTTAATTATAAAGGTATAATTAATAATGAATAAAAATAAGCATCAAAATTAAAGTACGAGATCAGCTAGATATCTTTACTTAAAGTTGTAGTGATTGAAACAAGGATTTCGTGGATATATAGAACGCCAAAATCCGAGTTATAATGAACAAGTTATGACCCGTCGAAGTTTCGCGAGGGAACCAGCACGACACCGAGAGACGTAAATAGTGAATTTATGATAGAGGACTTTTTATCCTTAGTAATCTAAACAAAAGTCATAGTGTTCATTAAACCGAGAGTATCGATAAAAAGATGGACGAAAACGGAAGTCGGATGATGAAGTTATGAGATTTTAGCGGACCAATCATGTCCCGGCCTGTTAATAATATAACTTTTAAAATAAAGTCAAAATTAGCCGACGAAGTCTAAAAGAAAGTTGTAGAGTAGGTTCTCGCCTACGCGTGGATATAAAGAATGTCAAAAACGGAGCTCGTACACAAAAGTTACGAATTTTTAAAGTTTGCACTTGAATTGCGAAGCCTATAGCGAAACCGATGACGTGGCTCGATCTGGGCTGTCCATCGCTGATCAAGGAACTCGCTTCGGATCGCGACACGTAGCCTCGCATTACGCCCCGCGTCCGATCTCGGTACACCCAGTGTACGCCTCACACTCCTCGGCCCAACACGCTCCACGTTGCACCACCCGAAGACCGCCACCTCGCACCTTATCCGAAACTATGCCCAATGTAGTCCTTTCGAACGCGCAGCATAGTGTGAGGATTAGGCCCTATATAAAGGGTGCGAAGGTAGCCAAACTTCTTGCACATTTCCACTTCTCTCTCTAACTTCTTTCTCACTCTAACCCATTCCAACTCCCTAAACCCTAGGGAACCCTCCTAGCACTAGAAGAAAGCCTCGGAGAGCCCAGAGTGTCCGAGAAAAAGAGTTTTTTGGTTTGAAACTCTTCCTGCGTGGAGCCCGGTTTTCAAGCAAACTTCTCGGTTTCGTCAAAGAAGGTTATTTTTAGAAGCGAGGTGCTGTCCAAATCACTCCTTATCAGGTGAGTGCATAGTCACTTTCATCTTACACATATATATGAAGTATTTTATAGAAATTATGTGATATATGTATATATAAGTTATCTGTTTACATGAGATGTTTGCTGGATGAAAGATCTATACTTCTTTCTTTCAGATCTGAAACTTTTTCCTTCAGATCTACACTTTCTCATCTCAGATCTAAACTTTTTCTTCAGATCTAAACTGTATACTTTGAAATCTATGTTGGATGAAAGATCTGAACTTTTTCTTTAGATCTAGACCGTATAAATATTTTATGCTTTGAAAGTTATGCTGGATAAAAGATGTAAGCTTTGTTTTACAGATCTGGACCATGTATGTATTTTATATCTACAAATACGTTGGATAGAACATGGGTAGATCAAATAGTTGGTGTGTGATGAAATAAAATGATGAGAGGCCTCAATGTTGACGTTGTTCCAGTCATCTATCGGAGTATGGATGATGACCACAGACTTTTCTAGGAAGTCCAGTGGAACGCTAGCAGGCTCGCAACCTATAGGTGTTTATGAACGAAGTGTTCACCGGTGTACTCCATCCCCCATGGTTGCCTTACGGACACTTATGGCTGAGGAATCCCCTTAGCAGTAATGTCCATCCCGATGAAAATTCCTTAGGATAGGTCCCTTATGATAGATGATTTAGGGACGTAAGGTGAAGATAACGGGAACGGGTAATCGGGTTAATGATTGTTGAAAATAATAAACTTATTTATTGTGGGTTGAAAACCCTATATGCTCACTAGGCTCCCCAGCCTGACCCACTTAGTTTCTTGTACTACAGGTAGTGGCAAAAGCATAGTTGGATGACTTGACGAGAGATTATGGATTTGAGGCCAGATTATGTTTTGTGGCCTAAGATGTTTATTTCTTTTTTGGTTTATGCTTATGGTCTGTATCGATGATTGATATCCCGAGTTTTTGTAATGTAATGAAAATACATTTCTTTAAGAAACGTTTTGATAAATTTATATCATATTTTGTTTTGGGAACAAATTCCACAACATTTTTTTAGAAGTTACTCTAATTTTTATTAAAAAGCATAAACGAAATCCGTCTTTTCTGGCCGTAAAAATGGGGATGTCACAATTAACTATTGGTAATATTTCTGATAATAGCAAGGTCCTTTTGGGTTGCCCTCAAGACCCATATTGAGTAGAATAAATAAAGGAGAAATTGGTTTATTAATTATTATGGTTAATAATTAATTAGAAACAAATTGGAAATAAATTTTATGATGTAATTAACATTTTAATTAATCAAATGGTTGAATATTCAGTAATCGATAGTTGGTTAATCAAGAATGTTCCAGAACCCTTATGTAATTAGGGTTGGATGAAAATCACTCCATCCCACATGGGAAAAGGAGTGAATTTGGTTCTAGGTATTCCATCCAACATGGGAAGGAGTACAAAACTTAGGAAGGCATCCAAGGCTATAAATAGGTCCTTAGGGATTTCATTCTACCTTGCACCTTGGCTTGAAGTTTTGCCAACCCTTCTTCCTCCCCCTCTTAGGGACAATTTCTAACCCTCTTACGTTTTGTGAAATTGACCCTTCTCCTAGTTATTTTTTTATCTTTGGTGTCATTGGGTGTGATATCATTAGAGGGATTCTGGTTTGGGTCCTCTCATCCAAGCAAATTCATGGAGGGTCGAGATCTCAAGCATGGAGATCAGGGGCTACGAAAGAGGTATGTTTTTCTTCCTTGTATTTACATTTTCTAGGGTAGATGTATGTAACACCCAAAGTTTTGAAGGCCAAGAAAGGAAAGAAAACCCTAAGTTTAGGGGTCGACTCGGCGAGTCCAAGGAGGAACTCGGCGAGTCCGAGCGGGATCCGGGTCGAGGAGTAAGTGACCGAATCGGCGAGTCGGCCAAGAAGACTCGGCAAGTCTGGTCTGTACGAGGAAAACCCTAATTCCGGGAGTTGTATCCTATATAAAGGGTGTTATGTCCCTCCCTCAGCCTCCATATCATCCTAGAGAACCTGTAAACCCTAGATTTCGTGTGAGCTTCCATCATTTGAGAGAAATAGCTTTGGAGGAAGGAAATTTTTGAAAGGAACTTGAAGATCAAGAAGGTTGCTTCAAAGGAGAGGTGTAGATCCGAGATCTACTTCAGTTTGTGTTCATCTTGGAGGTATTAAGCTGCCATTTTCCCTTCTTTGCATCTAGATCTATTTTGTTATGAGATTTGGGGGTTTTATGGTTGATTGAGACCCAATTCGAGTTTAGGGGCTTAGATATGTTGTTGCCACTTCAGATCTAGTGTTGGGATGGTCCAATATGTCATAAAGCATCAGAAGATGAGTGGTTGGTGAAGCCCTTTTGTCCTTAAACCAAACCTTAGTATGTTTTGAGCCTAGATCTCTTTAGTTATACGTAAAGTTTGCAACTTTATGTGGGGATTGAGCTTTGGAAGTATGGATCTATTGCTTGGAGTCCCTGCATGACTCAAAAGTTCTCTGCATGTATGGAGATCTGAATGGACTCGGTGAGTCCTTTGAGTGGACTCGGCGAGTAGCATGAAGATTTGGAGGAACTCGACGAGTGGGATGAACAGCTCGTCGAGTCAGATGAAGTTGGGCAGGAACTCGGCGAGTTGGATGAACAACTCGACGAGTCTGTTGAAGGTTGTCTTGGACTCTACGAATATGTTCTTGGACTCGGCGAGTCAGGTCCCGAAACCCCAAACCCTTCGAGTTGAGACTCGAATCAGTGAGTCGAGTGGAGACTCAGTGAGTTGGACAGGTCAGGACTCGGAAATCGGTAGACTCGGCGAGTCATGGACTGACTCGGCGAGTCGAGTCGCAAAAAGAAGGACTCTGAACATATGAACTCGGCGAGTCAATAGGGTGACTTGGCGAGTAGGGTTGACCTGGAAGGTTGACTTTGACCAGGACTTTGACTTTGACCAGAGTTGACTTGGTTGTCTTTCGGGGGTCAGTTAGACTCAGTGTTGCATTGATATTGCTAGCTCGGGGAGCGAGTGGAGCAGGAGTTCAGAGAGTTGTCGGGCAGCATCTAGTGGGTTCATCAACCAGTTCAGCCAGTGCATGTGAGTTTCCCTTTGTATGAATGGGTCTACGGCCACAATGCCGGCCCATGTAGTTATGAGTAGAAGACCCGGGGGTTAGCCCTAGGCACAGTATGCTAGTATGATATTCGGGACGAGGTCCAATGATAGAGGGCGGGTGCCCAAGGAATGGTTTATGTGATAGTTTATACTTGCTGTCTGTGTGATACTTGTATGTGCCTGGTAGGGAGGTGAGAGTGGGCGAGGTCCCGTATCTCACCAATAGCAGAGTGTGGATGGTGTTCCACATCTCAGTAGCAGCAGATCAGGGGCGAGGCCCAAGTTAGGGAAGGAGTGAGGGTGGGCTGGGCCCGTACCTCACTATCAGCAGGAGTATGGACGGGGTTCCATGACTCATCAGTAGCAGGACAAGGGCGGGGCCCAGAGATAGGCGAGGCCTTAGGACAAGATCCGTTAGTATGTGTTTAGCTTATGTGATGTGATGTGATATGTTTATGTGCTATTATATGTTAGTGGGTGAGGCCCTGTGACAGGCGAGGCCTAAGTAAAACAGATTTGTATCCGAGTAGGGCTCGAAGCCAGGCGGGGCCTGGAGCGGTGGGGCCGTTGTAGCGGGCGAGGCCCAGGATAGCGGGCGTGGCCCAGTATGTGTAGTATGTGGTTATGCATGGTTTGTGGTAGGGTGGGGAACTCATTAAGCTTCGTGCTTACGGTTTTCAATTTTGGTTTCAGGTACTTCCGGTAGCGGAGGGAAGAGCTTGGGGTGATCGCATGACACACACCATAGATTAGGCAGCCTGGGAATGTTTTACTCTGATAATGAACATGTGTTTTGGAATTTAATACTCTGATTATAATTGGATTGATGAATTTGCTTTAAGTAATGTTTTATTAAAAGAAAATTTTTAGTCTTGAATTTTGGGATGTTACAAGTTGGTATCAGAGCCTTGGTTTGAGGGATTCGGACATGCTCTCGAGTGTGTCTGAACTCAAACTGAGGAATTGGTATAGAAGTTTTGAAAATGAAAAGACAGTTTTGTAAAAAGAGAGTTTTGGGAAAGAAAACAGTTTTAGAAAAGCAAAAATAATTCTGGAAGAAAAGAACTTTGAAAAGAGAAAAAGGGTGTGGTGCATGCAATCAACCGAGCTCAAGTAAGTACCCCAAAATACCCATACAAGTTTATGTTATGATTATTAGTTGATAGAACAACATGCTAGATTAGGACTAAGGATCTAGGGATGATGCCTTATGTGCCTATTATATGTGTTTTGAGCTGCATGATAGTGATGATTAAACAGTAGTAGGATAGCCTGTTTAGGTTATGCCTGAGTTTATGAGTTGGTGCAGGTCTATGAGTTTGTGTTGCATGCTAGTTCGGTTTCTTGCTATGTGGATATGATTGCTTGAGTATGTTGTGGTTAGATTTTCCCTTGTCTGAATGCTGCTTGCTTTGTGCATTGTGGGATTCTGAGTGATGAAAGTTAGCCATTAGGTGGATACGATACATCACATGTGATCAGGGTTGAATAATCTCAGAGTGCTGGATTTGGCCTTATTACGCAGCTCTTGTTTGAGTCCAACCGTTGTAGGGACGAGTCTTTTACTTGAAGGATTATCTGAGCCTCGTCACATGTGATGGTATCCAGGTGATGGCTAATTGGCATCACAAGGAGACCTTCAGCAGCTGAGGACTAGTTTGAGTTGAGTCAGAGGTTTCCTTAGGGTAAGCCTAGGATGAGATAGTGTTGGGAGCAGTAGTAGTGGATAAGGGACCTGGTGGAGTCAAAGCAATTCCTTAGGAAAGTACAGATAGATGTGGAAGGTAGTATGGGCCCGTACTACTAAAAGCAGAGGATCCGTACTCGATTCGGGAAAGGCCAAGACAAGACCGGGAACCTAGTAGGGAGCGTGTTTGGTCTCGCAGCAGTGATGAGTATTCTGATAGTGGATGTATTATATTTTCAGTATGGTGACATTGAGAGAGAGACCAGCGGGCGGATCAGGCACTGGAGAGGGATCAGGCTCGGGTTCAGGAGTCGAGCAGCTCGAGGAGCGAATGAGGGAGTTGATATCAGCTGAGGTTACACGCAGTATTCTAGATCAGACTCCTGTGATCTTTGGCACGGTCAAGGAGGGTATATTGGAGATTTTGGATGAGAGGTTGGGAGCCTTCCGTACTGAGATGATGACATTGATGGGAGCGCGTACCTTGACATTTCGAGAGTTCAGGGCTTGCGGAGCACCAGATTATCATGGGGCTAGGGACCCCATCACTAGCAGCAGATGGTTGGCTGATGTTGCCAACGCATTCTGTACGAGCCAGTGTCCTGAGGAGGACAAGGTCAGACTCGCTTCCTGTCTTCTGAAGGACAAAGCGAGGGATTGGTGGGAGGAGATTGGTCATGCTTTGGGGGATGATGCCGCGTTGGACGCGATGTCTTGAAGCGATTTCTCAGCCAGGTTCAGGGCGGAGTTTTCGCCGATTATTGAGGTGCAGCAGTTGGCACAGGAGTTTCAGGATTTGACGCAGACCACTGAGACTGTGGCGGAGATCACCGCCAAGTTCAGGGAGAGGGCTCTTCTCGTACCGCAGTATGTCGCGGATGAGGAAATGAAGAAGGCCCGATACTATGAGATGTTAAGGGATGACATCAGGGAGTTCGTGAGCAGATCCAGCTGTAAGACGCTGGAAGATATGATTTCTCGGGCTAGAGAGAAGGAAATTGATTTGGAGCAAATCCGGAAGAGTAAGCCGGATGAGGTTCAGGTAGCCGCAGGTTCGGGCAAAAGGCCCAAGGGATCGGATTCGAGGTCGAGGGATTTTCAGGACCGCAGTCGGTGCGGGAAGTGTGGCAGGGTGCACGGGGGCGTATGCAGGAGTGGTAGCGGTGGTGAGTCTGGCTATTTCAAGTGCGGTCGAACAGGTCATTTCAGCAGGGATTGCACTGTTACCACCTCACAGGGATCAGACTTATTATGTTTTCACTGCAACCAGCGGGGCCACAAGAAGGCCTAGTGCCCCAGTTTGTTTTCAGCAGGACGGGTGATGGCACCTGCCCCTGCAACTTTGAGGATCACAGACGGCCGTCAGGGCCGTGCAGAGGCGCCTGCAGTAGGAGGCAGAGCTCTTCAGATGACTACCTTAGAGGTGTGGTCAGCACCGGACGTTGCAAGTATGCAATTTCTGTTTTCAGTTCTTTTATTTGTGCATGATTATATTGTTATGGTTCTGCATCATTATTGGTATGAGTATTTTATTTTTTGAGCGATTGATTGTGATCGAGTTATATGCCATCTGCATACCTTGGATATTCGAATGGTAGTGAGGGGATGTGCCCTATTGGAGAAGGTTACATAGGATGCAGTAACTGTAGCATGCTTGGGAGGGACTTGGTATGTCTCGCTAGATCAGAGTTGTGTAGTGTTAGAGATGGATTGGTTAGATCCCTAGTTATGGTAAGCTTGGGTTCCTCAGCAGATTGAATATGGAATGGTAGCAAGGATTGCGATTTCTTTTTAAGTATTGAGCAACAATGTAACAGCCCGAAAATCAGGTACCCTTCTATTTATCCCTTCATCTTTGTTATGTTCTCTTTTTAGGGTTGCATGATTTGCGAGTACGCTGCGCGTACTCGTGCGCTTCATTTGGACGCGTTCACCCTCAGGTACGCTGGGCGTACCCAAGGTTACGCGGGGCGTAACCGGTCCAGACCTAAAAACCCTAATTCATTTGGAGGGCTATAAAAGGAATGTGTGGCTCGACTTCTCAGCCACCATCCCTCAGAAAGAAACCCTAAAGAGAGTGTGCAACCGTTCTTAGGCCATTTGTGAGTATTCTAAGCTTGGTGGTGCCATTTTTAGGTAGCAAAGGAGAAGAGGAGCTCTTTAGGGAAGGCTAGAAGTGGTACTCTAGTGTAGATCTGAGCTTAGCAAAGGTTGAGGCTTCATTTCAAGGTAAAAAGCTCGGATCTTGTTCTATAGTTCTTGTAATATGCTTCATGTACCATTTTCTAGGGTTTTAGTCCCAAAGGTGGAGACTTTTGAGCAAATGGTCTCCATAAGCTTAGATCCTTTGTATTTCTGGTCTATTTGAGTTGTAGACTCATAAAAATGCAATCTTGGTCGTGAACATTGCACCATGCATGAGATCTAGGTCCTTGAGTTGGAATAGAGTGATGTTATGAAGTGTTGGAGCCTTTACAGCCATGCCAAGGCTTAAAGGTCTCGACTTTATGGGTATAGACGTATAAACCGAGCCGGATCTAGAAGTTGGAGTAATGGCTTAACCGATTAAGACCATAAATGATGTATGCTAAAGTCTGATGGTTACGTTGGGTGTAACTTCCAATACGCGCAGCGTATTGGGTGGAGACCCCGATCCATGGGTTGGCGATGTACGCCCCGCGTACATCAAGCAATACGCCCCGCGTACTCGTAGGGTTGACTTTTGTTGACTTTTTAGGGTTTTGGTCAACATGAAGACTTTGGGTCAAGGAGGGGTAAAATGGTCTTTTACCCTCTGAGGATGATGATAAGGGTTAAAGTTTAGTTGTGGAAGTCTTGATTATTAAATGATATTTTTTATGATTAGGCGAGGTAGAGTCGTCGTTGGGTTTTGGAGATAGCGAGTACGCGAATCAATACTTGTTAATAAAGTCTATAGAGATTGTGTCATAGATATTGAAGGTTATAGTTTTCTTGCTAACCTGATTCCTATCTCTTTGCCCAACTTTGAAATTATTATCGGCATGAATTGGTTGTCAAAGAACAGCACAGAAATCTTGTGTTACGAAAAGATGGTACGCATTCCTATCGAAGGGAAGGATTCTATTTTATGTCTTTGGTAAACAAAGACTTAAAATCTTAAAAATAATTTCTTTCTTAAAAACTCGTAGACTTATTGCGAAAGGATATTCTACTTATCTATACAGTTGATATCTCAAAAGAGGGGAAGAAAATTGTAAATGATGCTCCCATTGTTAATAGATATCCTGATGTTTTCCCTGATGATTTACCTGTACTTCCCCCGAATAGGCAAATAGAATTCTGATATGACTTTATGTCTAGTGTTGCTCCAATTGCCAAAGATTGTTAGATAGAATGATAACATTTGGGTAATTGTCAACCGACTAACTAAGATTTTCTTGCCATGCGTGAAACAACTCCAATGGAGAAATACACACAAGTATACTTAGATGAAACTATTGCGAGACATGGCATGTCGCTAAAGATTATTTCCGATCGGGATAGTAGCTTCACTTCTCATTCTTGGGCAAGTATGAATTGGGATCCCGTGTCACTCTCAGCACAGCTTATTATCCCCAAACATATGGTCAGAAGGAGAGAACAATCCAAACAGTAGAAAATATAATAAAGGTATATGAAGCACTATATGGGCGTAAATGTCATACTCTAGTATGTTGACGTGATGTAAGATAGAAAGTCCATGGAGGCCCTGAAATGATTCAAGACATCACTGACAAGATTCAAATTGTACGAGAAAGAATGAAAGCGGCCCAGGATTGACAAAAGTCCTATGCAGTAAAGAGAAGACGACCTATAGAATTCCACGTGGATGAATTCATAATGTTGAAGGTATCCCCATGGAAAGGCATTATGCGATTTGGGAAGAAAAGAAAATTTAGTCCTAGATTTGTTGGACTTTTCAAAATCATCCAGAAGATTGGTAAGCAAGCATACAATATGGAATTGCCGGAAGATTTGACAGATATTCATGATGTGTTTCATGTGAGTTATTTGCGCAAATGTTTAAACATATATGATGAAACGTTCTCGTTATCTGAGGAGAAACTAGATAATAAATTAAGATATATAGAAGAGCCCGAAGAGATCGTAAATGAGAGAACGACTGAATTACATAATAAAGAAGTGGAATTGGTGTTTTTCAAGTGGAAACGCAATCGAGGCCCAAATAATACTTGGGAAAATAAGAATGAGATAAGAGCGAAATATCCCCATTTGTTTAAATCGTTATAATTTCAGGGACGAAATCCTCAAAAGGAGGAGGTATTTATAACATACACGTTCAGTTATCGTCTTTTGTTAGTTTTAAAATGAATATAATCAAATAATATATGGTTTTTAGCATTCAGTTCTAACAAGATAGTTTTATAAGAATTGAAGTAAAATTATGTTTAGAATCATTCGGGAAGTATTGGAAGTCTTATGATATTCTGATTAAAAAGTCAACTATTGAAATTAATGAAAATATAAAATTGGAAATAATTAAAAATGATGTTATTGAAAGTTGTAGATTATCTCGTTAGAAACATTTAGGCGAAAACCTCATCGAAATCCGATTTATAACGAAGAAGTTATGACTCGTTAAAGTTTAATGACAGAACTGGCACGACATTGTATGACGTAAAAAATGAGTTTTCAATAAAATGCTTTTTAGCTTTAGTGATCTAAATGAAAGTCGTAGTATTCGTTAAACCGAGAATTTTTCATAAAAACAACGTCCAAATATGACTTCGTATGAGGAAGTTATGATTTTTCTAAGATTCGGCATAAAAATACATAGCCCGAAACTCGAAATAAAGATCGAGTGATTTGTAGCTGACACAACCTAAACGAGAATCGAAGGTCTCGTCAATAGTAGTACAACGGTAAAAAGACAGACAAAAACGGATGTCAGATGAAGAAGTTATGAATTTTTAACGGATCTTCCTGTCGGTCTGTTAAAAATATAATATTAAAAATAAACTCAAATTTAGCCGACGGATTCTAAATGAAAGTTGTAGAGTATAATCTCACCTACGGGTGGATATAAAGAACGACAGAAATGGAGATCGTATGCAAAAGATATGAATTTTTGAAGTTCTGGGCACAAACTTTGAAGCTTATCCGAAGGGAACGCGCTGCGGCCGAGGGAACGCCCTATGTTCGTATATACATGGTTCGGAGTCAAGCCACATCGCCCTTTCCTCGCATGCTGGACACGTATCTCACACGGTTGACACGTCCGAACCACAGAATCCGAGCATGCGACACCTCGCACCTACACGTTGTGTCCGAAGGAACGCCCTGCATTTTGGAATGCGCTACGATCCTCGCAGGAACACCCTACGCTCCGAAGTCAGCAACTTACTATAAATAGCATGCGATACTCTCCGGTTTTTTGTTACAAAATTCACTCTTTCTCACCCTTTACTCTCTTTTAAGCCACACTAACACCCCTCGAAGCCTAGGATACATCCCCGCCACCCGAAGCAAGTCTCGACGCTCCAAAAGCCGGAGAAAATAATCTTTTCAAGTTGAAACTCTGCCCGCACAAGGCCCTGTTTTCAACAAAAATCCCGGGTTTCATCAAGGAAAGTCATTTTTAGAGACAAATTGCTGCCCAAATTATTATTTTATCATTCGGTTATTTCACGGCGAGTTCAAATTATAGGAACAATTGTATATTACGTGTTATATGTGCAATGTGTTTTCCCATGTTATTATGAAAATGAGCTATACCTATGACTATGAAGTTAATGACTAAGCATCACTTGGGTATTGGTATGTAGCCTTTGACCATGAAGTGAATGAGTAAGCATCACTTTGGCATTGATAGAATGCTAGATAGGGCTGAAAGCCTGTAAATTCTAGCAAAATGTTAATTTAGAAATCGTTTATTTTTGTGTCACATGGGCTGAAGTCTTATTGATGTATATCAAGTTGAAATTGTTGTATCTCATTGATTGTAAATCTTGAATCAGATCATTTGTTGATATGGAAAGCTTGTTACATGATTCACATATGCCTTTGTTTTTCTTTGTTCCTCTTTGCTTCTGTCATATTGGTATATATATATATATATATATATATATATATATATATATATATATATATATATATATATATATATATATATAGCATCACGTTATATTGTATAAATTTTTGAGCTCACTAAGTGTCACCGCTTATCCCTCTCAGAGTTTAATTATTGTAGGTGATAAGCATCGAGTATAGTTATGTACTGTTAGAAAATGTAGAATAGGTAATATTATAGCGTTTGTATTTAGTGTATAAATTCCTCGAAAGTTATGTAATATATAAAACTTTGTAAAAACCTCGTTAGTCGGTTTGTATCCATTTTTTTGTAATAAGACCATTTATGTAAAATATGTTTATGAATATGCATGTAGCATGTTTGGAATAATAATGTTAAGTATGAAAGGGGTCTTACATAATCATTCAATTAAGTTGAAGAAATTGAAAAGTTTTAAAGTTACAAATGAATATGGCTAAAGATAATTAAGTAGAAGAAGTTGTAAAGTTAAGAAGTTTTAAATCAATATGGTTAGAGATAGAAGTCATACTTGAACCATATTGAACTGAACAACCTCTTTTATAAGTTTACTTGAACCAGTGCATTGCGTAGAATACAACAATACATTTGAAATCTTTATAAATACATGTTTTTTTAAATATATCAATGACATTGTTGTTAGCTCTTATATATAAATCTTACAATAAATTGGTATAAACATTGTTTGTTTTCAATTATATGATAATGTAGACATCTTTTAAAATTCTATAATCTCAATTGTCTCATTGCTCTCTACATGCAGGCTACTCATAAATAAAATTAAATATAACATATGATTTAATGATATTTATAGTTGTTGTTATGATTAATTAATTTTAAAAAGTTTATTTGTTTAGTTTTTTTAATTTCTATCATTGTAATTATTTAATACATCAAACATTGTTTTTTGTTTTTAAATAAAACAATATAATTTTATATAATGTTACTTTTAACTATTGTTGTTGTAAGTTATTTAAAATAATGTATTTGGAACTCTTAATTATTTTAATTTGGTTTCAAAATTTTAACTTTTTAAAAATTTATTTGATGAATATTGTAATTTTCTTTGATTTTAATTATTTAAAACAACAAACATTGTTTTTGCTTTTATATATATATATATATATATATATATATATATATATATATATATATATATATATATATATATATATATATATATAATCATTTATAATAATAATAAATAAGTCATAATATCAACAAGTTAAATAAATAAATCGTAAAATCTAGCACTTTAAAATGTAAAGAAAATTATAACAAATAGTAAAAACTAACAATTAAAGAAAATAAAAATAATTTGTTCACAAATTTGATACCAAAACTTATGGTTATCGAGCACATGAATGTCTATTTTCGTATATATTTTCTTATAAATGACATATTTATAAGCTCTAGATTCTCTCTTTCTCTCTCTCTCTCTCTCTCTCTCTCTCTATATATATATATATATATATATATATATATATATATATATATATATATATATATATATATATATATAGAGAGAGAGAGAGAGAGAGAGATATGTAGATTCTATAGCTTATAAACATGTCATTTACAAAAAAATATATATGAAAATAGACATTCATGTGCTGGTTAACCATAAGTTTTGGTATCAATTTGTGAACAAATTATTTTTATTTTCCTTAATTGTTAGTTTTTACGATTGGTTATAATTTTCTTTACATTTTAAAGTGCTAGATTCTACGATTTATTTATTTAACTTGTTGATATTATGACTTATTTATTATTATTATTATTATGATTTATTTATTTAAGTTGTTGATATTATTATTATTATTATTATTAGTATTATTATTATAATAGATGCTTATATATTTGTTAACCATATATATATATATATATATATATATATATATATATATATATATATATATATATATATATATATATATATTAATTAATTACGAATAATTAAATGTTGATTTACGAAAAACAGTAAGTTGATTTAGTTATAACATGATTTAAACATCAATCAAAATAAAAAAGACCATGGATTCTTATAATTTAGAAAAAATCATTCAATTTAATTGTTTTAAACTAATAAAAGAATATAATTCTTTTTGAAAAAAAATTGAAATAAATGAAAGTAATTGGTCCAAACTATTCTTAACCTTTTTATATTCTCTCTCTCTCTCTCTCTCTCTCTCTCTATATATATATATATATATATATATATATATATATATATATATATATATATATATATATATATATATATAGAGAGAGAGAGAGAGAGAGAGAGAGAGAGAGAAAATTGCAAAAATGGTCCCTGTGGTATGCATTTTTTGAGGGTTTTAGTCCAAACCATAATTTTTTTTATTGGTGGTCCTTTTGAGCTAATTTCATTGCGGATTTGCTCTCTCAATAAACTGAAATGACTTTAATGCCCTTGGGTATTTATTTTCTATTTTTAAATTCATTTTTTTAAGTTTAACAATTATTTATTCATTTTAATAATTAAAAAAATGAGAGGGCCCACCTCTCTCTCTCTATCTCTCTCCCTCTCTCTTAGAACACACATTGTAATACAATCACCCACACCTACTCTCAATCTCTCCAGGTTTTTTTGGTTTTTAATTCTAAACTAGGGATGAGCATATGGACCGGGGAACCGGCCGGAACCGGTACCGGAACCGGAACCCGATGGAACCGGTCGGGCCGGGACCGGGACGTTATTTTTGGGGATTTTTGGAATCGGGAACTGGTAGGAACCGGAACCGGTAGAACCGACAAAAACCGGAACCGTATGATGCTATTTTTCAAGGAGCGGTTCCAACATTTGAAGACACGACAAGAACCGGTAGGAACCGGAAACCGGTAGAACCGCCTGGCCGGTTCGGTTCTTGATTTTGGCCGAAGCCGGTTCCCCGGTTTGGTCCGGTTCCGACCGGTTCGGTTCTTTTGCTCATCCCTATTCTAAACACACAGTGCTCAAGAACACACAATACCCAAGAACAAACACACGCTTATAAATCCAAATCTTTTTCTGAAACTTAAAAGAAAACCCATTAATCCAATCTATAATCAATTTATGTATGTACGCATGTGTAAGTTTCGTTTTGGAATCTATTTATTTATGTTCATCCCCAAAAATCAATTTACATGTGTATGTTTTTGTTTTTGAAATCGATATGTGTGTGTATGAATATGAAATCCAGCATCGCCTATTTCCTCCTCTTTGTCTACTCCGATTACTTAACTTCCGCCCACCGCCTCAGGTGGATTACGTTCTCGGAGATAACCCTAGAAGGGCGGATGCATTTGGGTTTTTGCAAAGTATGTCATCGGAGAAGGAGGGAGAGGAATTCGTTGTGGGCGAACCTCCGTAAAGAGAAAAGGTTTCTCTGGCTTTACCTTCGCCGCGTTCGTCGAGTCACATATGGAGTGTATGTGTCTGATCAGAGATCTGAAGAATAAACGAGATGCTGCAAACCTTAGCAACTCAAAAACACTGCCACTCCAATCTTCAATTCGTCGTTTGGGAGGGACCCAGATTTAATAAAGGGGGCGAACGGTGAAGGACGAACTAAGAAAGAGGGACGAACTGAGAAAGAGGGGCGAATTGAGTCGGGTTTGTTGTCATGTTCGTCGATGTAGGGTTTGCAGAGGCGAAGTTGTCGAAGAAGAAGATGAGATAGAGGACGACAGTGGTAGTGATGGATTGTGAGGGGCGATTTTCGGTGGGCACAGTTAGCACAATCGATGCACATATCTAGAGAGAGAGAGAGAGAGAGAGAGAGAGGTGGGTCATCTGTTATTTTTTTAATTGTTAAAATGAATAAATAAATATTAAATTTAAAAAAATGAAAGAAAAATGAAAAATAAATACCACAAGGGTATTATATTCATTTCAATTTTCGAAGAGACTATTTTCACATACAAACCACTCAAAAAGGACCACGAATCCAAAGAACTCGAGGTTTGGAGTCAAACCCCAAAAATTTGCATACCACAGGGACCATTTTTGCAATTTTGTCATATATATATATATATATATATATATATATATATATATATATATATATATATATATATATATATATATATATATATATATATATATATAGAGAGAGAGAGAGAGAGAGAGAGAGAGAGAATTAGAGAGTTAGGTTCATATATAATGTATAAATATTATGTGATTATATGACTAATTGTGAAGCACTCGTTTCAAAAATGGTAAATTAGTAATCAATTAAATAAATAAAATTAATTAACAACCAATAGTTATAGAAGTAGGACTAGTATATTGATCATTCTCTTAGAAGCCTAGGCAACCTTCTTCACCAAATCATGGAAGTGAATGCAATGTGTAGTCTGATCAAGGGAAAACCACACAGATACACACACTTTTTGTGTGGTGCTCGTTCGTGAATAGAAATTAGAGAAAATGAACGATAAAAAGGGAAGACGGTAGCAAGAAAAGAAGGTACCAACGAATATATTTTATTTGCGGTGGTTCAGGTGCATCAAAGCTACTGCTGACGGCGGTGGTGTTGGTCGGAAGTGAAGATGATGATGTTCTTCTCACTTAGGCAGCTACATGCACCTCTAATTTCTACCAATTGGGACTGATTTTTTAAGGTAATTATTCATTAATACGAAATTAGGGCTCTGCCATTCTTGCTCATAAAACCCATATTCATCAGTCATCCTCCTCTTCATTTTTTTTAAGATTAGGGCTTTACAAGAATAACCACACCTTATGAAGTTTAGGGCATTTGTCTGTTCGGCTTGCACTTAGATGATTCACTTGACTTCAAACTTACTGAAATATTACCTAAGAAAGATTTATAGTAATTTAAGTTTTTCTTTTTCTTTCTTGAAAGTGTTCTCGCTGGAACATAGTTTTTAAATGTATATGCAGATTTCTTATTTCGATTTGGTAATTTCTTAATCTGATTTCCAAAAAAACATTTCGATTTGCTTCTTTTTGAAAAAATTAAGTTGCTAAGTTTGGGATTTCTGATTTTTGTTGTTGATTTTTGGTATTTGAATCGTTGAAAACAAAACATCAGGTAAATTTTTTTTATTATGATTTTGATTTATGTAATTTCTCAAGATTGATACGATTATGTTGGTAAATGAATTCTTTTGAGTACTCTTGTTTATTTATGGTTTTCCCATGGATTTGATGAAAAATTAGATATGGGGGGTTTAATTCATTCGTTTTTAGGCGATATATCGTAGGAATAGATAGGCATGTGTAATGATCAAATTTTCTTTCACGTCTACACCGAATAAAGTGTCAATTTTTTTTGCTGGTTGAATTACTTTCTTAACCATGTGTACATAACTTGGGTACTTTGAAGGTATTAATGTAATTACAAAAATTATTTAAATTAACCATATAGATAGTGGATGAAATAAAGAAAATCATATGTTTTCATTATGATTTTTTTTAATAATCAGTGATATTCTTTGCTTTTAAAAAAAAAAAAAAAAACTAATTTGCTTGTTTGTTTTTCAGGTATTTTTGTAGCATTAGCATTGATATTTGAGGTGTCTATAGGAAACCCACAAAAACAAAAATATATTTTCAAGAATGATGACAAATTCTTCAAGAATACAATTATAATTTTTTTTTATATTCTTAGAAAATATTATAAAATATTAAAGAATGTAGCATATAGAAGGTTGTGTATATTCTTTAAAAATGTTGTATATATTATTCTTTTTTGTTATAAAATGGTTCTTAGTTTGCTAGTATATATTCTTGATTATATTGTAGTATATTTTTTAAAAAAAAATGATGTGTTATTGTCTAATATATGTGGTGCATTCTTTAAGAATGTTATATGTCAACAAATTGTATTCTTTAAGAATGAAAGAATCAAAAAAATAATTAAATAAAATCGTATTCTTTCATAATGAAAGAATCAAAATACATGTTCAGAATTTGGTCACAAATTCACACAATACTTATGATTCATATTTGATCTCAACCCTATATATATATATATATATATATATATATATATATATATATATATATATATATATATATATATATATATATATATTGGGTTAAGTTCAAATGAGAACACTCTTTAATGTGAGAACGTGAGAACACTACTTTATGTTACTATTCTACTATGAATTTTGTATATACAACGATATGGTATTATTCATCAACAAATATACGAATAATCACACATTAATATTCACATTAAAATTTTGTATGTATAACTTTATGACATTATTCATCACCGAATATATGAACACTCACATATTTAACATTCACATTAGAATTTATTAAATTACTAGACATATATATATATATATATATATATATATATATATATATATATATATATATATATATATATATATATAAATTTTATAGTAAAATAGCAATATAAAATTGAATATATTCATATTATAATTAGTACAATAGTATACATATTAAATTTATAGTAGAATAGTAACATAAAGTAGTGTTCTCACGTTTTCACATTAAATAGTGTTATCATTTGAACTTAACCCATATATATATATATATATATATATATATATATATATATATATATATATATATATATGTTCAAATGTTTTTAATAAGTATTGTGTGCTTCTAATAACCAATCAGAATTAAGCAAAAATAAATTTAATAATAAATCATAAAAGGGTATAATAGTAATCTAGGCATAATTATTTATGGTATATTGACTTTTATCCTAATTTCTCCCATATTTATCAACGGCCTTTCTTTTTCCCTCACCCCACTTGTGTTTGTGTGTGTACGAGAGCATAATCTTCATCATCGACAAACGCTCCTGCATCCCTCATCATCATCATCTCGTGCTGCGATTCTCCCTTGATTTCTCGTCGAAGAAGAGACCAAGTTCGATGTAATTTTACATAGTACTAGATTGCTCAGTTCTTCTTTGAATCTGTTTCTCTCCTCCCTTTATTCTTCTTTCTCTTAAGATGTTATTACACTAAACAAAATCCTCCTTCAAACCAACTCAACAATCATTTTTTTTTTTGGTTTTTAACGATTTTTTTGTTTGATGGATGGAACACACTTAATATGTATTCTATTCTCTAAAAAATATTTAATATGTTGGAAATATTGTAGCATTTTTTTTAATTTTATTTAAGGGTTAGTGTTTCTTTGAAATGCATACCAGGTGTTCGGTGAAATGCCTTTTGAGATTTTACAATAAGATCAGACATGGAATATATGGCTTAAAAATCATTATTTTTAATTTTTTGTTTTTCTGAGTGAAGAGATATGTACATGTCTATTGGTTAGTAAACGATCAAGTTTTCCTGATAGATTTTAATAGGTTTATGTAAGGCAAAATGGTGCATGTGGGTGTATGTTGATATATAAAAATCAATTTTTTTTTTCAAAAATAACCCACTTCATTTTGTTAGTTTTTTCAATATTCAAGTTTATTTTTATCAAAAAAAAAAAAACTAATTATACCAAAAATATTAACTTTTTTGTACTCTATTAATAAACATCAACACCGACTAGAAACAACTTCGATCAATGTAGAATTACACTGTAAATCTAAACTGTAAATATTTCAATTTTTAATATTTACAATGTGAAAAAGTTCGATCAGTTCAGATTCACATTGTAAATCTGGCTTACTATTATGCACACTGTGAATCTGAAAATGTTCACAATGTGAATCTAAACAGGTTCATAATGTGAATCTAAACTGAAATATCGATTTTTTTAACATCAATATGAATCTATGTTTAAAGAGTACACAAAGTATGAATTTTGATATATTTATCAATTTTTTTCTATAAAAAAATAGACATACTTTTCAACAAACAAAGAAATGAAGCGGGTTTTTTTTTTTAAAAAAATCATTTTTTATATATTAATATGGATCTCTATGGAAAGAGAACGAAAAATCACGAAAAATGGTATGTTTTTTTTTTTTTTTTTTTTTTTTTTTTTTTTTTTTTTTTTTTTTTAAACACGACCCAAAAATAATTAAACTAAAAAAAAGTGAATTTTGTTATAATCCGGTGTATGTGTGACCATTGTTTAAAGTCTACAACTCTTCCTTTTACCGTTGATCGCTTAAAATTTCGACGCTTAGGATTGGTTCCTTGGTTCCTTTGTTTATAATGGTTTTCTATTGAACTTTTTCATATATATATATATATATATATATATATATATATATATATATATA